>NC_056726.1:382356278-382595069 GCF_019279795.1 Protopterus annectens
ATGAATTGAGTTTCCAGTGAATTGAGCTTTCAGTGAAAAGTGCACACTAATTTGACTTTCAGTGAAATGTCCTAGACCCATATATATATATATATATATATATATATATATATATAGGTTCATAGGTTCATAGGTTGGTACTAGGCTATCAGCCATAGGGCTTATACAAGCCTAGCCATAATAATTCCCTGGATATTTCTTCCCACAATATTTACTTCCCTGTATGTATATATATATATATATATATATATATATATATATATATATATATATACAGAAAAATCAAATGGTTGCTCATCTGAACATCCAGCCAAATATCTGTGTGTTTATTCAACTTCAGAGAAGAGAGTTTGGTTTTAAAGCACAAGAAAACAAGACTTAATTTGCCAGAAAACATCAAAGTATACTTTCTAGTAATGATGCAAATATTTACAATAATAGCAGCATAGCATTTCTTCTGTGAAATAACCTTTATCCTGTAGTGGCTAACACTTTAGCACACTAAAATTCGTAGCTTTCTAATCTTGAGACAAACAGCAATTGAAGTAGTTTAGTTCAATAAACAAATGTAGGTGTAGGTCATGCAAAAAGTTACAGTTTGTAAAGATCTTAAATCAAGTTCCACCACACCAACTAGTAGCACTATTCTATTTGCTGACTTTAGGGAATAGACTAGGAAATATAGTAATGAAATGTATATTTTTTGTAAAATAGTCCAATCAGAAATGCAGTATTATTTGCAGATTTCAAACCTCAGCCTCACTTACAGGCTTTCTTTTATTCTTGCAGAAATAATCTCTTCCCACACTCCTAATCCATAGTCCTTTTTATTATTGAACTGGCACAAAACTGTTAATAACAAATATGCAGTCCTCATGCACGGTGCACTTGATAAGCTCCCTGGTGACCTGCCCGATTAGCAGCATATCTTGGCAACACAACTATTAACTGAGCAAGTTTATTATATACAACCGGACTGACTCCAGTCCCAGGGATTACAATCCAGTGCAATGTTTGTCTGTATACCAAAAAATATTCTCAGATTACTTTGCAATTATTCACAGCACATTCTGATCCAATCTGAAACAAGTTTTCAAAAAATATACAGCATCTAGAAAACATAGCTCCATTCTTTATTCCAGTTTGCGTTTTAACCCAACAACATACACCCTCCTTTTAATTCTTTTTCAGAAATATTAATTAATTATAAACATTTGATTTAGCACCTCTTTAGAGCTATTCCACAAGGTTCATCCCAGGACACGTACCCCTACCAAGTGAAATGCTGTTGAACTGATCCTTACTAAGTCAAGAAAAGCCATTTACCTTGTCTTGTGCACACACACACACACACACACACACACACACACACACACACACACACACACACACACACACACACACACACACAACCCTCACTCTTTATTTCTAATATTAGAACCCGCTACCACTATTCCAGGTCTTGGTTTTGACCTATGGTTTTAGTTTAAAGGCATACCTCTCAACTTCTTAGTGTAGGAAATCTGGAAAAAAATTAAAAATATCGGGAAGACAAAGTCCCAAAAATAGGGACAGATTTTAAATATTGCTTTTATAAATATAGACAGTTGCTAGGATAATAGGATTTAGGATATGAAGTCTGAAACTCAAATACCTATCATTATTTAATGACTTCAGTCCTCTGTGATCTGGCCAAAAACCACAAATTCTATGAGGAACAGACAGAAAATATGAATCAAAAGTCTGGACATTCTGCAAAAATCTGGACAGTTGAGAGGTATGTTAAGGTAGCTTTTTATTGAGGATATGTTCTAATTAAGCCAACATTTGAAAAATACTGAATGAAATAATAGCTGTTGGAGCCCTGAAAAGACAGAGTCAGTGTAGATTTACCAAAACCATCAGCGTAAGGGGAAAGAAGGGTGGTAATGCTGCTACTGATACATGGGTGAGAAAATGGCTGCTGTGGTGTCCCAGCTGAATCTAAACAACTGCAACCATTTTACTAAGCTGCGAGCATAAATCTCTGCTTTGTACCACACTCAATCAAGATACTTCAGATAGCTTGTGCCATGTGATTTGGAGTGTGAATGTGCGTGTGCGCATGCATGTGGGTGTGTGTGAAAGACTTTCTGTCTCTCTTTTTCTGTCAATATGTGTATATGTGAGAGGTGACTCCTGAAAGATGAAAAATATTGAGCCACTCAGATAAATTTGCATGCTTGCATTACATTGCAACAATCTTTACTGTAGTAATGTTGTACATTAGCCAACTGTGTTTGGCAAGCAAACATTTTCATTTTTGACCTTCATAACAGACCGTAAGAGAGTCCAGGTTTGTTCTCAATGGAAAATTGACCATGAGAAAAAAACAATAAAAATGAATGCATAGGTTCATAGGTGTTTACTAGGCTAACGACCACAAAGGTCTTTTTAACCCTAGCCATGCATCCCAAATCTCTGACAAGTTCTGATACCCTTGATAAGTGTAAGCATGGGCCTGGGAGATGAACCATTTGCAGCTCTAATTTTTAGTTATACTTGTAGATATGCAGGTGACTGACTGATAAGATCAGGTAGCTCATGAGTTTTAAACTACACTCTTATACTCTTTTTAATGAATGAATGAATTTGAAAGTATGCATGGTCAGTTTCCCATTCATACTACTTCCAGTAGGGCTGCCACATTTTCAAGTGCTCAAAGTGGGACTTTTTATTGAGCATTGTACCGTCACCAAGAATGATTTACTTTAACAATTAATTAGCTTAGTTTCTGGTGTCATTCCAAAGAGATCCAGTACCTGACAGCCTGGGAGAACATGAATGACATACCAAAATGCTTTGCCAGAGATGTCCTTCTTCTGTCTCCCCTGGACTTCAGGGTTCTGGCAAAGGATCTTACCTCCCCCATAGTGCCTTTTTTAGGCAAAGTCATGAGCACAAAATTACCAACATGAAAACTTCTTCTAAATGAAATTTAAAGGTTGTGTTGCGAAATGCTAGTAGTCTTAGCATGAAACTATACTCATTACAAGCATTCCTCGCCCTGTAGGATGCTGACATTTGTGCAGTTACTGAAACCTGGTTTAAAGCTGCGAAGAGCACCCCAGTCTTACCAGGTTACTCATCCTACCATACTTCAGACCCCAAAAGGAGGGCTACAAAGCCAAAGGAGTTGGAGTTTCAATATTTACCAAAGACATACACACCTCCAGGCTGGTCAAATGGTATGACGCACAGGAGACACTCCAAGTGCAGTTAACTGTTGACAAAACACCTTTTCAAATCATAGCTAGCTATAGACCCCTGACCATGACTCGGGATGACCACTCCACCTATCTGCGCATACTTGAATCCATCAAGATTCAACCCTCTATTATGATCCTAGGTGACTTTAACTACCCAATCATAGAGTGGGAAGACATATTCTAGCCCAAACATGAATGCTCAGAGATTCATTGACTTCATCAATGCCAATGCATTGGATCAGCTGGTCAGCACCCCCACGAGAGGTAAAAATATCCTGGACCTAGTACTAACCAATATGAGTAGTCACTGTAACACCTACAGTGTCATCCTCCTTGGTAAGATCCGACCATAAAGTGATCACTTTCAAAGTCACCATCTCCCCTGACCCCCCCACTTGTCAGGGTCAAACAAAAAAACTTTTCCAAAGCTGACTATAATCACCTGAGAGCAGGTATAAGCAGCTTCACAGCCACCATCCCTTTAGTTGGAACTAGCACTAATGTCCAAGTCTACACCAAAAAACTATATGAGCACCTACATAGATGTATGGACTCAGAAATACCTGACAAATCATCTTCCTCAAAGAAGAGTAAGCCTGTCTGGTAGACAGCAACAATAAACAAACTCTATAATAAAAGGAAAAAATTGTTGTCCAGGACCAAGAAGGCACAGGTGCCAAGTTGGAAGCAATCTCTCCTTTGTCTGAACAAGCAAATAAGGTCACTGGTGAAATCCTCTAAGGCTAACTTCTAGTCCAAAATGGCCACATCCACTAAGGACAATCACACGGCCTTCTTCACATACATCCGCAATCTCAAAGGTAACACCCAAATCTGTTCTGAACTGGTGGTCAAGAACACCACATACATGAATGCAGTAGATATAGTCAACCTGCTGGCAGACAGGTTCAGTGAAAACTACACCCCCCTGTCCCCCCATCAGTAAACCAGGACATCCCCAGCACCTGCCTCCCTCCCTTCATCACCAGTGAGCAGGTCTTTAATGCCCTCTCAAAGGCAAAATATACAGTCTTCATGGGACCCGACAACATCCCTGGCTGTATACTATATGAACTCAGGCATGAGCTCTCATCTCCATTAGGCCTATATTCAACCAAAGCCTGATCACTGACTTCATCCCAGCTGAATGGAGGACAGCCACTGTCATCCCTCTTCATAAAGGTGGAGCTTCCACTGACCCAGACAATTATAGGGCCTTCACTCTAACTAGACTGATCTGCAAGGCCATGGAACGTATTATTATGGACCTTATAAAAAAGGACATTGGCAACTGCCAAACGCTTGACCCCACACAGTTTGGTTTTGTGAAAGAGAGATCAAGCCTATTAAACTTGGTCTACTTCCTTGAAACATTCAACAAAGTCATGGACAAGGGGAAAACGGTGCACACTGCCTTGCTTGACCTAGCCAAAGCCTTCGACACTATTCCCCATTTGGGCATAATAGATATACTCTCCCATCTAGGCATCAACCTGTATGTTTCTAGATGAGTAGGTAACTGGCTCACTGATAGAATCCACTCAGTCAAGATAGGGGAAACCACCTCTAGTAGTAGCAGTAGTAGGATGAGTGGTCTACCCCAAGGTTCAGTCTTGGGGCCTCTGCTGTTTGGGACATACTTTTTTGAAGTGCAAGCCAAATTCAGTGGTTTGTGGCTGACCAAGTCTGCAGATGACTGCAAGCTGGGTGCTGTCTTAAATTCCCCTAGTGATGTGAACATCCTCCAAGAGGGCCTTACCCAAACTAATGACTGGTACCAGGAGCACTGCCTCAAACTGAATGCCAAAAAATGCATCATTATCCTCTTTGGGGAAAATGGCATCCCCACTAATTATCACATTAATACCAATGTACTAAGCATGCAAGCAGTCGGGAGGGACTTTGGCACCCAGGTTGATAGCAGCCTGACTTTTGACCACCATGTTTCCTCCGTTGTACAGAAGGCTTTCTACATGGCCCACCTCATAAGTAAGGGTATTTCATCCAGGAACAAGGAGGTCATAACATCCCTGCACTCCTCCCTTATCAGACCCATTATCGAGTACAATGCCCCCTTTGGGATGTACCTTGCCAAGCACATGCAGCAGCTGGGGAGACCGCAGAGGTTCCTGACCAAGAAAATCCAGGGGCTCAAACACTTCTCCTATACAGATAGGCTAAAAGCCCTGTCCCTCTACTCAGTCTTGTATAGACTGCTCAGAGGTGACCTGTGTCTGGCATACAAGACCATCTCAGACCCAGCCTTGATGGAGTTGCTGTGTATCCTTAAGTCAAAATCCACTCAGGCAACCTGCACGCAAGCCCTCAATCTGGTCTGTGACATTAATAGAACTTGTTGGCGAGATAGATTTGTGTCCCAGAAACTCCCCTGTCTGTGGGATAGACTTCCTCTCCATGTTAAGCAGAGTACCTCTCTAGCCCTCTTTAGGAGGAACCTGGATGACTAGATGGGAAACAGAAAATACATCCCAGGGATCCTACCTGTGTCTCTGGTGGACAGGGGGAAACAGGGGCTGACTTTGTGGGAACATGGGGGAAATTCTTGGCTAGGCTTATAAGGTCCTCCAGGCCAATAGCCTAGTATCATCCTATTGACCTATCAGTTCTGAGATTATGCAGTATAAATTGTACCTAAAAACCAGTAAACAGAGCAGGACTTCACTTTTTTGCAAAAATATGTAGTCACTGTTGTAGAATTTTAGTTGTTTGTATTATTTCATATTATATTAAGCTGTTTCTGATACAAAATAAGTGTTCTGTACAACTATCAGAGCAAACTTAGTAAATACCTTTGTCTGAAAAGCACAGTTACCAAAGCTGTAGATACTGCAGGTATTCTCAATGTAATGTCTGAGGGGGTGTTTACACACTTACATACTCAGCACATCTACCAGAGGTGTAGACAGCTAATGCCAGTGTAATCTCTGAGGGGGTTCTTTACACACTTACATACTTAGCACAGCTACCAGAGGTGCAGACAGCTAATAGTGTAATCTCTGAGAGAGTATTTAAACACTTACATACTTAGCACAGCTACCAGAAGTGTAGATAGCTATTCCAAGTGTAATCTCTGAGGCAGTGTTTACACACTTACATACTCAGCACAGCTACCAGAGGTGCAGATAGCTAATCCCAGTGTAATCTCTGTGGGGGTATTTACACACTTACATACTCAGCACAGCCACCAGAGGTATAGATACTAATCCCAGTGTAATCTCTAAGGGTGTATTTACACACTTATATACTCAGCACAGCTACCAGAGGTGTAGATACCTAATCCCAGTGTAATCTCTGAGGGAGTGTTTACACACGTACACACTTAGCACAGCTACCAGAAGTGTGGATAGCTAATCTTACACTTGCTGCCATCACTTGATATGGCATCCCCTTTTAACTTTAAATTGAGAAGCAAAGAAAAAAAAAACTCTTAATTGCCTTTAAAAAAACACTGCTTGTTACAACAGTTTATCACACACACACACACACACACACACACACTGCACTTCATTTCTAAATCTAACCACAAATACTATGGTGACATTCTTTTCTAAATAGAGTGCTACTGTGCTTCAGTTCTGACTACAGATGCAATAACAGCACAGAGAAAATGCTGGCAATGCACTGAAGACCAATCAGGATATGCTGACTGCACCCCACCCCCCAACACTTTGTGCTCAGGGCAGCTGCCCCTTTGTCCCACTGCAGATATGTCTCTAACAGTCACATGCTCAGCTTTGGAAACCTTGTTCTCCAGTCTGCACAACAAAAACCTGTACTGTGCCTCTGAGAAAGAAGAACTTGAAGTGTTTACTTGACCTGTCTCCTCCCTGCAGGCCCTGCAAATTCTGTGTCCCAAGTTCTTTTCAGGTCAACACCAGCACAGTCAGATATGCTGTTAGGTCACAGCAGGTCAACGGGCTTTCTCTCATTTTAATGTCAGGATGAGTATTGAAAAGGCAATGAAAAACTATAGCCCCAAATGGACTTTAAAGTGAAATAGGAGTTTTTAAGAAAGTATGAGAGATTTTAGAACTGCAGTCAGTCCTTTTTATAATAACTTGTCAATGACCTTGTATAAGAACAGCTTGGCACAGACACTTTCACTGCAGATAATGCAAGATGTACGATAGGGTTGATACATAAGGTGGTGCGGAAAGGATGGAAAGGTTCTTGGCAGGGCTGGTGGCATGGACAAAGGCATGTCCATTTAAATCCATTATGAAGTGGGGTTAGTGCACAGAGAAAGCAAAAATAAAGGGACTCATTCAGCAGGGGAAGAGATCCTAATACAGTAACACTAGGAAAACACCTACTAGCAATCATCAGGTATCCTAAATGTGGACGAACCAATGCACAAGAGCAGTAAAGGGAGAAAGAACAGAGATTGGGACACATAAAAAGGGACACTATAAATGCTAGGTACTGTTATATCTCTGTACAGGGAGCTGGCAAGACACTATCTGTAATACTGTATGCAGTTCTGAAGCTGCTTGTGCAAGTCACAAACTGTATGCTGTCCTGAGGAGATTAATGCCATAGTGCAGAGTACCTATCATAATACAAAAATAGGCTACAGGAAAACAATACTTTGAATAAGAGGAAAGAGAAGTGGAATTGAAAAGAAACATTCAAGCACCAAAAGAATCAGTAAGGTAAGAAGGGAAGAATATTTCATAAACACACAGACGTATTTAGAACAAGAGACTACAGTCTGAAGAGGGAGGAGAAGATGGACAGCGCAGAGGCAACATGCTGATGGTAAGTTTTTGACAGTGTTGGACAGGGTTGTGGAAGTTCAGAACAAGTTTCCTCACTAGGTTACAAAGTTGAAAGTAGTTGCTGAAATCAAGAGTGCATAGGACAGACTTACTGTCAAGGCTGTGGCTAGAGCTGCCATTAAGCCACGCTTGTTGTAGACTTGACATGGTGATGAATCAGCTTGAAAGGGAAGGACATTTCTACAAAGCCAAGCTCCTGTTCTTTTTTCCTGGGGAGGGTTAGGTAAGGAAAAGACCATCAAGAAGCTTACACTAGCAATTGTAAACATGACTGCTGAGGCTATCAGACAGATTGCTGCAGAGGAAACAATATCCCAGAAAACCAACTTCTGTTAAGAAATACAAAATTTGAAATTACCAGTCCTGCAATTTCAAAAAATAAAGTGTAATTGTAAATGAAATTCTGTGAGTTTCATAACTTGCTTGCTGCAAGGACATTAAATATCTGTACATATACACATACATCTATATCTACATATACATATACATATACATATACATCTCTCTCTCTCTCTGTATATATATATATATATATATATATATATATATATATATATATATATATATTCATCTACATTTACATATACATATACATTTTCATATGCATATGCATCTATATATACATCTACATATACATTTACATCTACATATACATATACATCTAGATATTCACTTAATTGAAGACTGCTGTGCTTTAGAGCATGAGAAATACTCTTTGATACTGCAGCTATGGACCAAGTAATGTATCACAATTATGGTTCTTGGAATTTCAATAGGAGCTCATGAAAGGTTAAGTACATACCCATATACAATCACATGATACTGTACTGCTGAGGAGAAAAACATTTAAGCACTACGGTATCCCAAAGAGCACAAGGTGACATTTCGCTTGGGACATCAACTTTGTAAAGTTTTATTAAGTGAGTAGAAAGCATGAGATTGACAGGCCGTGGACCTTGACAAGGAAAAGTGTAGACATGCAACCCCATGACAAAATCATTTTTATAAACCTGTTATGCACATGACACTTGTAAGGCAGCTTTTGCAATGCTTAACTGAAATTGGCATATTAGTTAACTCACAAGTCTAGCTTTTCCTTTAGATAAGCACAGACTGCTACAATATAGTGAAGCTCAACATTCTTTCTGTGCCCCATGACATGAATAGACAGACACAGATACTCCTGCATACAAACATATGAAACATACACAAAAATAAAACTATATACGAAACACACAAATATAGCATATAAGCAAGGGTGGAAAGCAATGTCTCAGAGCTGTCCTGTTGCCAGCTTTCTGGTTCCATTCTCTGAAACGTCTTATGGTTATAGAGGCTGCTATTATGAAATATGTTGGTGTTTTGTCAGCATGTGATCTTAACACTAAGGATACTGAGTTAGGAGAAAGAATATTATATCCCTTCCCCTTGTCAAGGGTGCAGCTAAAGTAATGCATTCATGTATGGAGGCCACAACTCTGTAATGATATCTAGTTCCAGGAACACTTAGGTCAGAAGGGATTAGAATATAAGAAAGGAATATTTTCATACCCTGGGCTCATAGCAGTAGGAGAAGAGCCATTCTGTTCAAAGAGAAAGTATGTAGTATATTGTCTGTTGCCATTGTGAAAAAGCTACAGAGGGCAGGATGTTCATCATTACAGCAGATACATAATACAAATTACTTCCTGATGTCTTCACTCCAGATGCCCTCCACAACAGAATATAATAAGTCAGTATCACCACTGAGATTGTTATGTGTATTGCTATTTATTTTTATTTTAAAATTTGTTTATTGGGAAAGTCTGACTGGGACAGAACCTATTTTCGACAGAGGGTCAGGGAGAAACACTCAAGATGCATGTCTTTGGAATGAAACCAGAGCAAACCCAAGTGAACGCAGGGAGGACTTGCAGACTCCACACAGAAGGCACCCCAGCCAAGAATCGAAACTGAGAACCTCTTGCTGTGAGGTGACAACGCTAACCACTATACCACTGCACTGCCCAGTATAAACCTCTATAGTTTTGGAATGAGAAAACAGTGCATCCATGACCCATCTATGACCCATGTATACCAAAGTAGAAGGCCCTGAGACTGTAAAACCCATTCTTATGGCCGTATGTATATACATACACATGAATGACAGGCAGGATGTCTATAACCCATGCGTACCACGATAGAAGGCCCTGAGACTGTAAGACTCATTCTTATGGCCGTATGTATTTACATACACATGAATGACAAGCAGGACGTCTATAACCCATGCGTACCACGATAGAAGGCCCTGAGACTGTAAGACTCATTCTTATGGCCGTATGTATTTACATACACATGAATGACAAGCAGGACGTCTATAACCCATGCGTACCACGATAGAAGGCCCTGAGACTGTAAGACTCATTCTTATGGCGGTACATATTTACATATACATTAATGATATGCAGGACATCTATGACCCATATGTACCAAGATAGAAGGCCCTGAGACTGTAAGACTCATTCTTATGGTGGTACATATTTACATATACATGAATGACATGCAGGACATCAATGCCTCATCTATGACCCATATGTACCAAGATAGAAGGTCCTGAGACTGTAAGACTCATTCTTATGGCGGTACATATTTATATATACATGAATGACATGCAGGACATCAATGACCCATCTATGACCCATATGTACCAAGATAGAAGGCCCTGAGACTGTAAGACTCATTCTTATGGCGGTACATATTTATATATACATGAATGACATGCAGGACATCAATGACCCATCTATGACCCATATGTACCAAGATAGAAGGTCCTGAGACTATAAGACTCATTCTTATGGTTGCGCATGTATTTACATACACATGAAGGACAGACAGAAAAGTACTGATTTTATAGTGAGAAGAGACAGCAGCAGCAGCAGCACTGAACATCTAGTGCAGCAAAATATTATTTCTATATGAAATGCCTTTGTAAGCACAGAATTGTGGATAGAAATCAACGCTGAAATGAGGCTAGAACATGGAGTACAACTGTTTTTCAATCTGACATATGCTAAGACCACAGGGGTGTAAATCATGGACAGTATTCAGGGTGTATAGTGTTACTATCTCATGTAACTCTAAAACCATGTGGAAATGGCAGGGCAGCAGAAGATGGACTACAATGAAAGCATTTCCATTTAATCATGAGATGTTATTGATACACTTTAATATACTGTATCGACCTTCATTGAGATGCAAATTCCCTTCCTCCTCACAGGAACATGAAAGAAAAAGGCCAAAAAGGTCATACCATCAGTACTAATTTATACATTAAATGTGCTGCCATAGTTTAGTATTATTGCTTTCAGAAAGTGGAGATTACTCTTGGGCAAGCTGTCAGTGCCTTCTGGGTGCTAGTTACTCTTTCATGTGACTAAATGTCCTTTCTGCATCTGCAGATATCCCATGAAAGTGTTGCTCTAGCCTTTATTTTCAGGAATGAATATACAGCATGTTGCTTGAGTCATGATATGTGCTTTTAGAGGCACTGGCAAGGCTCACCTTGTTTCAAAATACTTTAAACAGATTATCCGTTTACTACATAAAGACGTTAATAATGAAAATAAATAGTTATAATCAACATTTATGTGATCTCATATAAACAGACTTATTACTTTGATAAATATGCCACTGTTTCTTATAAATATATTTAAAGTTAGAAAAGGCACAGCTCATAACTGAGAACGGTATGACCGCAAGCTGATGCAAAGAACCCTATCTGCAAACATGAAATCAATTAACAACTTTTTCACTGGAATAAACTCACAGTAACATTAATAAACACATGCTAATAAAACAGATAATTTATATGTGTACAACATGGCACTTGTTTTCACCATATCCTGCAAGTTTTCCTCACATGATAAGGCTGTTAAAAGATCCATTGCTGCTGTGCTGTTAAAGATATCCGCAATAGTTCTGAGCTCAGGCAGCTTTAAACATCTCTGTATTCCTACTTTGCACAGAGACGCGTACTAATACTAACAGTTTTTCAGACTTACCTTTGTTAAGATGCTTCCCTCATGTTACTCCTTAATGTACTTTAAATGAATCTAGAAAACTCTAAATGTCGAGCATTCTACAACTGGCTAAGGCCACACCTCCTTTGTAACATGTAGGCACCCCCATGCATACACATATGTTCAGACACACTACTTACTGCCTTTATCTTTCATCACTAAGAGACGGATGTTTGGATTTACCAGATAAGGATTCGTTCCTACTTCTTAACATGAAGCTGTCACTAACATTGGGCACTAGAAACCTTATCAGAGATGAGCAGGCTGCCTGTCTGTGGCAAAAAGTCATGTAACTCTCAGATGAGTGTCAAAACCAGAGTCAAAACGAATTTTCCCAGTAACTCACTGCAAACCAGAAGCAATTACAGCTGTCAGCAAAAAATATTCCATGACATGACATGACTCTGGGTATACAGCTTTTAAAACAAGCTTAAATGAGCACATCTGGCTCATTTAGGTAAATTATAATAGTCAGACCTGAAGCAAACAGTTGTATGAATTTCTTGGTCAAGTGTCTCTTTAAATATTTTTTTTTTACTATGCCACCAAAGAAAGAAGCTTTTTATTTTATGCTTTTAGCCCTGAGTGATCTGCTCAGCAGGAGTTTAGCTAGACTCAAAATAAAAAAAATAAACTAAAACAACAAAAAATATTGTATTCACAGTCTAAAAGTTCTATGTAGCTTTATTAAAAATAGACATATCTATACTCAAATGTAACGTTTCCTAACATGCTTGAGATTAGGGGTCGCCACAGCGGAACTCCGGTCCGCTAATGATTGGCAGTAGATTTTTACGTACCGAGTTGCCGGCTCTGACGCACAACCTTATTAAGTTATAAGAAAGGCGATTTTTAAATAAGTAAGCCTATTTGCAGCAAGTCATTAAATTAAATGGCTCTAAACATACTTGAACTGTACTAAACTATAATGTGTTTAAGAAGGAAGCCATGGCTGGGTATACTTGTTTCCTGCTGCAATGAACTTTATAATGAACCTGATGGTCTTTTCAGCATAGCAGGGAGGGATGCTAACTGAATCTGATTGACAAATACAGCACTATGCTTTTTACATTTCCCCTTTTTTGAGTCTGAGGGGGGTAGAAGCCTGAAACTCAATGGCCGAGATGCATGCACCCCATTTTCTGTATGAATACTGGGGCCACCATTTCTCTTACCTCTATGAGGATATGTCAGAGGATAAGACACTGACCAACCCTGCTTCTGGTGTTTGTTAATTTTAATAGGCTCACCCTTTATTCATGCCCAGCCCTCCCAGTGTGACCCTCAAAACCACACTGCCAACACTACTGGCAGACGAATTGGTCCTGCACTTTATGAAACTCATCTACTGTGTATTCCTAATTGCAAAGGAAATATTTAATAAGAAAATTAATGGAATGTTGTGTATAACAGAAAGTAGCATGTAAATTTGCTCAAGTGACAGCCTAATTGTCAATAATTGCTGTAGTTTCCATTATAAGTACTGTACTGAGACTCACTGCTTGTTATTATTATTTAACTGCTTGTAATGTCTAGAAAGATTCGACTGTGAATAACCAAAAAACTTTCTCTGACTGGTTGTTTGTTGAATCCAAGTAACTGATGTTTTCAGGTCACAAGATTTGTTAAAACATTCCATGACCTTTTTTGAACATTTTTATTTTGCATTTGTTTACCGGGAAAGTCCAACTTGGAATGAAGCCAATTTTCAGCATTGGCCCTTTGAGAAACTCTCCAGACATATGTCTTTGTAACACGGGAGGAAACAAGAGCACCTGGAGGAAACCCACACAAATGTTGGGAGGACATGCAGACTCCACACAGAAGGCACTCCAGCCGAGAATCGAATCGGAAAACCTCTTGCTGTGAGGTGATAACGCTACCGCTGCACCACTGCGTCATCCACTATTACTTACAATATTACTTAGAATATAGGCAAACATACATTTATTTAACAGAAAACAAACCATGTTAACATGTTCCCAGTTACAAACATTATAATTATCAGCACTCCATCATTACACAAATTGCTCAATTCCCATCTTCCTTTAAACCTCACTCATCCTCCAAAACACGCATTTCCATTTTGTCCATGTAATTTGCTCCTACCTTCTCTAAAGATCCCACTTCAAATTCTTTTATCTCTGTTACAATATTCAGTATTTCAAATACAAGCAATTGATTTTTGGCAACCACTGGAATTAAACTTATGAATGCTATATTTTGTCTAGGCAATTCAGATCCTGTATACCAGCTCAAAAAAAAAAAAAAAAAAAAATGTTCCTATTTACACCCATTTGCTCACCCAATATTTCTGACAGAGAACTCTGAAGTGAATCTTTAAAGTCTGCCAACTTATTACACTCCCAAAACATATGTTTCCAGTTACCACTTTCCATACCTCTCAACCTCTTAGTGCAAGAAATCTGGACAAAGCCTGACAAAATGGGGGGGACAAAGGCTCAAAAATAGGGACAGAGTTTAAATATTGTTCTTATAAACTTAGAAAGTTACTAGAATAACAGGATTTGTTTTAACATACATTTACTGAAGGATTTGAAGTCTGAAACCTAAATGTATGCCATTATTCTGTGACTTCAATCCTCAGGTCATCCCAGTGATTTGCCCGAAAACCACAGATTTTATGAGGAACAGACCAAAAATATTTGCCAAAAATCTGGACGTTCTGTGAAACTCTGGCCATTTGAGAGGTATACTTTCTTCCTTATTACATTTCCAACATTTTCCATCTATCTGAGGATAAGTATTTTGGAGTCTGCTTGGATACAAAAATACCTATGAAAAGTTTTCTAAGCAAAAATCCTAAATTTTCTAGACTTTGTTGCATATTTGGGAGCCATAAATATACCCTCCCATTGTTTCCTTGTGAATTGTTTATCCAATTGCTCTTTTCACAATGTTTTCTAACCTCCTCTGATTGATTCCTAAAGTTATCATGCAATATTTTATACGCCCTATTAATTATTCCTTTTTAACAGCAGCTTCTGTTCTAGATTCATCTACAAACTCTACCAGTCTTTCACTTAGGATTTCTCTATCCCTTTCTCTTTACCTATACTGTGATATCAATCGCTGATCGGGAAGGCAGCCAGTCTCTAGCCTGTAGTCAAAATGTCTTTGTTGTCTCTTCCCATTCTACCATCCTTCCCTCTCAAGTTTATACCTTGGTTCCTTTGCCAGTTTTCTTCAGTAAATTCCAGCCTCCTATGGCCTATTCTCTGTACCCCTAATTGCAGTCATCTTAATTGCAAAAATCTCCTTTCTCCATTCTCGTGTTGGATTAGTTATTAAAATACTTTCTGCTGCTTTATGAGTATAATATTCTGTATGGCTTTTATTCTCCTTACGATCTGCATCCAAAATCCTACTCTCTCCTTATTTCTTGAACTTCCTGTCTGCTTCATCGTTACCATTTTCCACTTTGAATTATAGCTTTTTGCTTGTGTTATATAACTAAGCCTTAACCATGCAGCTGTAAAATATTGTTTCAAATCAGGTAATCCTAAACCACCATGCTCTGTTACAAGGATCAGGTATCTCACTTGACCCTTGTCATCTTCCCCTCCCAGATATAATCCTTCAACTCTTTATTAGTGTCTACAATTTCTCTTCTGGGAGATAAAAGTATGCATGCCCTGTATATAAAACAATAGGGACTAATACATTTTTCAGTGCTTAAATTTTGCTAACCATAACCATAAACAAGAGATTTTAGTCTCTCAGTTTTGTATTATCTTTTTAGCCTCTTCCCACATATTCTTAGCTGCCATAACACAATCCTTTTTAACCCATACTCCTAAATAATTCATTTTATCATGTTCCCATAAATCTGAGTATTGCTGAACAGGTTCATGTGTGGGTACATAGTTTACAGGTGTAGCCTTTGTTTTATCTTCATTCATTTTATATCTCGAGAAAACATGAAACTGTCTCAAAATGTTCCATAAGGCACTGAGATATCCTTTTCTAGTTGTATCAGGTACACAATAATTTCATCTGCCAATAAAGCCAACTTTTCTCAATACCATACCAATCATATCCTTGAATTTATGAGTCTTTTATTTTCTTTGCCAATGGCCCTAAATATAATGCAAATAACAAAGGGAATCACGGACACCCCTGCCTGGTTCCTCTCTTCATTCACAGCTTATCAGAGAGGAACCCTTCCACTTTAATTTTTACTTCTGATCCCTCATACATCCTCCTAATTAACCCTATTATTGTATCAGGAAATACAAATGCTTCCATTGCTCTACTCATAAAATCCTAGCTTACTCTGTTGAATGCTTGCTCTGCATGAAGACCTATCAACAAAAGCAGTATTTACATATATTCTGTTTTCCTCTGGATCGCCATTGTTCTATTAATGTTGTCAAATATTTACCTCCCCTCCACAAAACAACATTGATCCATATCAATCAATTTTGACAACACCTTTGTATTCTTTTAGCTATTATAGACATAAACATTTTCTAATCATGGTTTAACATTGAAATGGGTCTATATGAAGCTTGGTCTGGTGAGTCTTTACTGTCTTTAGGTATTACAACCACCACAGCTTTCTTCCTGGATGCTGGTGCTTCTACTTCTTTTAAAATATTGTTAAACAAAACTTTCCAGATCTTTATTGCTTTCTTCCCTCATAGTTTACAAACTTCCATAGGAATATGTTTCTAGCAGATTGATTATACATCACTGTTTTTATCTTATCTCCTCCTGTCTTAATGGTTAACTGTTGAGCCTCATCTACCTCTAACATTGGAATACTTAAGTTTTCCATAAGTATTTCCATTTGTGCTCTTTCCTGATTTCCACATTTCTCTGCTTTATACAAATTTTCATAACATTTCTTAAATATCTCGAATACCTCCACAGGATCACTGGTTATTTTTCTTGTTGTAGGTTCCCTAAGTTTGGCAACAATTCGTTCTACTTTCTTTTGCCTAACATCCCCTGAACTTTGTATAATTAACTTTGAGGTCAAACCTGAACCTATAGGAAAGCTTCTGATTAATGGAAGCTGCATCTTCAATAATGCGTCTTCCATAAAAGAACATACATGTTCCAACATTATCTCCTAGAATGATGGTATCCTCATAAGAAAATCCTTTGCCTTATCTAGAATATACCTGATAGCTTTAGGCTAGAATAGTGTCTTGGTGTTTAAGGTTGCTGCCTCTTAGCGTTAGGGGCCCATCCTGAGCTGTGGTCACTTTCATTGTAGAATTTGT
This sequence comes from Protopterus annectens, assembly GCF_019279795.1. Lineage (NCBI taxonomy): Eukaryota > Metazoa > Chordata > Ceratodontiformes > Protopteridae > Protopterus > Protopterus annectens. Next base: position 382,373,636 of record NC_056726.1, read on the forward strand.
ATCTTTTTTCCTTTGTCTGTGTGGGTCTTTGCTGCTATTTTTCTTCCAAAAACTTGATTTTTGACTTTGCTATCCTTAGCTGCTCAAAAACATGCTAAATTTACTCTTGCCCTTTTATTATGGGTTGTGGGTAAAGAGCCTCTGAAATAGATCCATTTACTGACATGGTTAATAAACAAACAAAGAACAAAATAGTTTTACTGTTTAGAGAGACAAACTAACAAGACCTTTTCTGGCAATGCTATTGGCTAGTTCATTATGCAAGCTGGAATGAAGTGCTTAGATGTTAGAGCAACAGCCTGACTTGTAGTGGCCAGTTTATATCACTTGTTTTGGGAAAATACATTTTGAATGTAATACCTGAAAAGGTGACAGGCATGTAGTTTGTAGCTTTTATTTCTGTTCTGTGATTCATTACTGCTTAAGGTACCGCACCTCTGGTATCTAAGTATCTCTTCATCATTCACTGCTTACTACTGTTCTTTGTGATTTTGTAATACTGCAGGTCTTTGTGATTTTTGTATTATTAAGGCTTACATAATGAACAAGGCAATGCTCCTATTGGGATATCTTGCATATTGGTCCATTGGGTAGGATCTTTTATTAGCATGCTCATCTAAGGTGACCTAAGTCTGACTAAGTACGCTCCGTCAGAAGGGCAGCTTGCCAGACGTGGAACTTTCAGATTTTGTAGGAGAGAGAGTAGTAGGAAGTGTCTGTTGTATAGCAATGTAGATCCATTTACTTATCTTCCACACATATTGTCAATGTAATGTTACACACAGGATGCTTCTTTTCCTTTCAGCACCAATGTACACTACACTGCAGTGTATAGTATTTTTATCTCAGACACTTTCAGTCTCTAAAAAAGTGTAATTCTTGGTAACGTATCCTATGGAGGTGTATAGTCTTAGCAGTTTGAAATACATTAGCCCATTTTGATCCAACACCCTTCATGTAAATTGTTTCACATTGGCAGTGCAGAATGCATGTCCTAAAGGCAGTTATAGCACTGACATTAAAACTCATTATGTTTATATTCAAGACTTATACAGTGCTGTATACAGCTGTTACAATATGAAGGATCCCCTTCTTCATCCTTGCTAAAGTGTAAAAAAATGTGGTGAATTCAGTCATATGGGATTATCACAGACATCACGGCACCTGAAGAAACTAAAGATTTTTTTTTTTTTTTATCAATAGTCTTAATGGTTAATAAAATGTAGGCCAAAAAAGGTTTTATGTAATTAGACTGAATGCCAGAAAACTGGATGCCATTTAACCTAATCCAATTAACTGAAAACCGCTTAAATGAAAAATAATCATAATACAAACTTTGCAAAATACACAATCTTACATATGTTTACATGAGTAAACATCTACCTTCCCCTTACTGATATATTCTCATTCCATTTGCATGTAACCTTGTGGTAAAAGGAAACATGGTTTCTCTGAAAAGTAAAATATTTCTTTATTACTTCAAACGTGTGTCCTTGGAGTGAGAACATGCTAATAGAGAGGGTTGGAAGGCATGTCCCCTTCAAAAACAAAACAAAGCAAAACAAAAAACAAATAAAAAAAAAAAAAAACAAACAAAAAAACAGTAATTTCATTTCAGTCCAACTTTATTCAGTCTTTTGGGATTCTTAGTATGTAAATCTAAGACAAATAAATAAAGCAATGATGAAAAGAACTGTGTTACCTACTTTGAATACATTGCACCAAAGTTGTCCAAAGCTTAGGTTTGTTTACTGCTTGATAGTTTAAATGAGCTTTGGAACACACACACATCTTAATTTAAGTATTAGAATGGTAATGATCTCTATCACTCCAGTGGGACAGTTCTCCTTTAGGAATCCCATATTTGAAATCACATCAACTTCTGAGATATATTGGTGGGAAATAAGCAAGTTGTTGTGAAATCACAGATGTACAATTGTCATGATTGGTGGTGATGCTAGTTTACAATAAAACAATGTCAAAGTACAATGTTACAGACTCTCGTAGTTTCAAATCTTACACTGACTGTAGAGAAGTACCACTTTGGAAAGTATGAAATCATTATTCTAGACATGTAACTAGCAAAGATGTAATAAAATCTGATAATACTAAGGTATATAAAACAATGTAACCTAATTGCACAGTCCTGAGCCACAGTTTATGTTGTACAGGTGGAAAGGTATAGTCATGTGAAAAAACTGAAGAACGTTTCAAATGAATTCTTCAACCCTGAACATGGGTTAATGATGCAACTCTATAACAGTGAGCAAACTTAAGAATCTGATTTTTCAGCAAGTTCTCTTTACTGAATTCATATATGAACAACCAGAAAACAATAGTAATGACAATCTGAACATATAATCCATGACTATTTGCAATAAAAATTCACTTACATTCCATTACTGCACAGGCTAATTACATTGAACCTTACCTTTCCCACTATATTTTTTTCCTGATTAATCCCTAATATTATCCATATAAGGGAGAATGGATAAAATACTTCATAGCATAATCAGAAGTGCATCTGATCCAGGAGGGAGACAACCTATCTAAGGTACATAATAATCTACAGAACCTCTTAGAAGGACATAACCTTTTCATGGAGACCTAAAATAAAAATTCTCATCTAGGATAGGTCAATGAATAGTGACACTTTTATTTACAAACTGGGCAAAAGCCTTCTGGAACCACAAAAGACTTAGGAGATGTCACCTGTGACCTCTTACTCTTTGTTACCATTTGGGTATTTGGTGGAATTCAGACTTGAATAAACCCCAAGGGCATGAGCTCTTACAAGTTTTAAGGAATAAAATGTCATTGACATATGAGGAAACCATAGTAAAATATCATAAGGGTTTCAAGAAAATGAGAATATTGATGGATATACCTCACAGCAGCAAACAGGGATGCAATTGGCTGGCAAATAGTTAAATAGCCCTTCTAAGTATTTTGACCAATTCAGCAATCCTGGTTCATGTAAAGGTATGATTCGTCTATATTCCCAAATCACCAATAAGGAACCTACCTGCTCAGCATGATTTAGCCTGAAAGAATATGATGTCATCTAAAACATACTTTGTTGGGTGTCCAGTGTAACTTATCCTATTTACAGCACTTGCAGGACTTCATATGTCCTTTTGATATGGCACTATTGAAGCCCACAGATATTCTCTATCCCAGCTGTTAGTGATGTAGGCTACTGTATCACTTTCTTATGTAAGCACATATCTATACATTACCCTCAAAATACCCATTGATGGTTTAACTCATCCTTGCATTCACAAGGAGCAACCTACAGAAATCTATTATTATAGGATCATAGGAGATTACTAATGGCTAATGGCCCTGGGGCCCTTACAAGTCAGGCCAAGAGTTTATCCCTAAAAAGAAACCTCAATCAGCACCTGTCACCCCTGTCAATGAGGGACACAGGTGGTAATCCTGGGACAAATTTCTGTTTTCCCATCCACTCATAAAGGTTGTGCTTGAAGAAGGTCAGCAACGTTCTTTGTTTGATGTGTATGGAGAGTCTATTCCAGAGATGGGGCAGCCTCTGGGAGACAAACCTGTCTCTCCAGCAGGTTTTGTTAATGTCACATATTAGATTTAAGTCTTTTGATTGGGTAATGCATGAGGAGTTAGACTTATGGATATGGAGCATCTCTAGTAGAGCAGGATCTGAGATTGCCTTGTAGGCGAGACACAGATCACCTCTGAGCAATCTGTTTCGATACCGAGTAGAGTGATAGTGATATGAGCCTGTCCACACAGGACAGGTATTGGAGGCCATGGATTCTCTTTGTGAGGTATTTCTGTGGCCTTTCCCATTGGTGCAAGTGTTTGGAGAGGTACATACCAAACAGGGCATTGTACTCAATTATTGGCTTAATGAGGGAGGAGTACAGAGAGGTAATAACCTCTTTTTTTCTGGCTGCAATCCTTTTACTTATGAGATGAATCAAGTAAAAGACTTTTCTGACCACTGCCATTACATGATGGTCAAATGTGAGATTGTTGTCAACCTGTGTACCTAGGTCTCTCACCACAGGTTGTGTGCTTAGGGGGGTTGCCGTTGATGTGGTAATCAGTAGGGGCCGTGTTTTTGCCGAATGGTATGATAATACATTTTTTTACATTTAACTTAAGGCCATGACTTTGGCACCAGTCATTTGTCGCTGTAAGACCCTCTTCTCGTTTGTTAACATCATTTGGGGAGTCAATGACAGCACCCAACTTACAGTCATCTGCAAACTTGGTCAGCCATAGACCTTTTGTCTTTGCTTGGACCTCTGAGAATTTGATGCCAAACAATAGGGGTCCCAGGACAGATCCCTGGGGAACACCACTAGTAGCAGGTCTGCTGTCAGAGGTAGTGGCATCTATTCTGATCTTGCTGGTCCTATCAGTGAGCCAGTTGGCCACCCACCCAATGAGATAATGAGATAGGGATTTACACTAAGTCGTGTTAGCTTTTCGATGATGCCTGAGTGGGGGACTGTGTCAAAGGCTTTGGCCAAGTCAAGGTAAGCTGTATGTACTGACTTTCCCTCATCCAGTGCCTTGGTGACAGTCTCAAAAAAGTCAACCAGGTTTAAAAGGCAAGATCTGCCCTTGATGAATCTGAACTGGATGGTGTCAAGTGCTTGGAGATTGCCTATGTCCTTTTTCAAGACAATTTCAGAACTAGATATGGTGGAGACACTTACGACTGCTATTGATCCCAAATCTTGTGTTGCTTGACCAATGAGTACTGGTCCACTATTTATAAAACACAGCTGCATGCAAAGAAAGATTGGGTTAGAAGAGCTATTAAGATATGAGAAAGATTTTGAGACTGTATTGCATATGGAAAACAATATACATACACAACCCTTGTGTTGCTTTGTGATGGAGGCAATCTGTTTTAATGCTTTAGTGCTACCCATGTAAATTAAAAAATATTTTTTTGTGTATAGAAAGTGTTTATGTTGTTGTAATATGTCCAGGACTGCCTTAATATTTTATAATCATAGGAACATGTTTTGCTTAACTTAACGAGAGAAATGAAATTAAATATAAAGCTAGCTGTAATATGACCATACCTCTCAACTTCTCAGTGCAAGAAATCTGGACAAAGCAAGAAATAATGGTGGGACAAAGGCCCAAAAATAGGGACAGATTTTAAATTTTGTTCCTATAAACTTAGAAAGTTGCTAGAATGACAGATTTTACATTATTATATATTTGTGAAGGATATGAAGTCTAAAACTCAAATGTCTGTCATTATTAAATATTATTTAGTGACTTCAATCCTCAACAATTTGGCAGAAAACCACCAATTTTATGAGGGACAGATCAAAAATAAGAAGCAAAAATCTGGGCATTCTAAAAAATCTGGACATTTGGGAAGTATAGTCATGACTCTTGCATAAAGGTTAGAGAGCAGTGCCATTCTTAGGTAAGGTTTACTAAACAGTTGAATTCAAGCCTGCACCCTCTCTGAATTCTATACTATTTTTATTTACCTGATGCCCCTGGTCAATTATCTTCTATAGAATTATTGACAATACAGTCACAACACAATCTTTAAATGCTAAAGTGAGTAATGCCTGTTCCATGTTTTAGAATGAAAAAACAAAGCACCCCTACCTTCTAGTCAGGGCTAACAATTGGTCATGGGATGACCACCTCACATGACCACAGAGAAGTGGGTGACGTAGTGCAGGATATTCCATGTAAGCATAAACTAAGGGGAAAAAAATAAGGGGTGGGCCATGCCAATTCTAGTACTTTAGATAAACAATTTAAGAATCCTGATTTATCTCAACACATACAATACAAACTGCATTCTGTAGCAGAAACACCACTTTAGCAAGCTATTTTCCTGCAACACACACATCCATAGGAAAAGGTGCACCTGTGTGCCTCCTAGTTTAAATAAACAGCCTGCAAGGTTATTACACCCTCTTCCAGTCATTTTTCTTACATTTACTTCTTTGTAAATCAGGTAGGTAAACTAATCCAAAGGTCCATTTTAGCCATAAATTGGGCTAGAGGCACAAAAGCACACTTAAGGACATGTCAAACATTGACCACATGAATTGTATTTAGTAGAAAATACCATTTCAAAGTACAAGACAAATGCTTCCTAAACAGTGACAAAAGCAAAGAATTTCTGAAGAGACATTACATACTAAAGACAGGTAAACCTAAGTAGATAGCCCAGTAAATGGGGTTAACTAACACTGTGCATATTAACTCCCTTAAGGCAAAATCAGTTTCATTAAATATTTTCTCTAAATATTGACATTTATAACCTGAGGCTAGATAATCTAGAAGTCTAACATTGAAATTAATTTGCTGGGACATCTTTATAAAACACCGTTTCTGCTATCACTACACCAAAGATAATCCTTCTTATGTTGAGGGCTCATTGATTTTGACGTATCAGGGTAGTGATGAATGGAGATTTCTAACTTTTGACTCATAAATGGACAGAATTCTAGGTGCGGTAGCTGGAAACTTAGATTGACTAATAGTGTTGTGCTGGAAAGTCATTTTGCATGCTACAGTGAGAGCTAATGATGCTCTTATTGTTTTAATGGGGAAATAAACCTACAAATTTTGCTAGTGGTGGTATGGAAAAGACTATTTACTCTTGGACAGTTATCAGGTTTATACCAATGGTATTCAGTATTGAGCTATCAGGAGATTATAACGCTTGTTAGTCATCTTATGTTGTTTCAGAGCCTTATTTACATGATTCAACATGATGTTTAAAAAGCTTCTGCTATGTAAGATCAGAACATGATCACTCAGGAAAATAATCTGGCTTCACAGTTGATCACAACACTTTACTGCTATTTATTATAATGGCACAGGTCAAAAACAGTTTTTGTATTGGGGCAAGCCCTCCCACTCCCCCATATAGAGCATGAACCTTCATACCCACAAACTTATATATATCAACATCATGGTCAGGCAACATTCTGAAAAGGAAAAAAACAACCCTAAACAAGACATGGCCATTTCAAGCAGTCACTGATTTTGTTCTAACACAAGAGCACGTGATTTCTGAGGAACCTCTGTGTGAGGAAACACAAGATAGCCATTTAAAGACAGTGTTGAACTGGGCAATAACCCAGCTATCCTTGGTAATTTAGTATGGTTATATGATTGTTAAGAGGGCCTAGGATTTAGAGCTCCACCTTTGCCCAGTCTCTGAGAGATGTCAAAAATCCTAGAAGTGTTTTTCTTTGGGAGTGGATTCAACAGTTGTCATTTATTACAATACAGCTATTGCCATAGAATACCGAAGTCATTTTGTAAGCTCTTCTGTAACTCTCAGGTGTATCTGGCCTCCTTAGGAAGGACTGGATCATCAGTCAACATGGTAACCTTTAGGTCTGGCAACCTCAGAACTAAGCAATGTATAAACAGGGAAAACCGAATGAGGACTAGTGCTGGAGGAATACAGCAGAAAAGTTCCTATGTCTGAAGGGTCAGTGTTCAAAACTACCTATATAAGTGTTTTTCTTCAAACTTCCTGCTTTATTGACATGTTACAAAGTTATGGAAAAGTGCAGTCCATGTGCATGGTGCACTGTTTTCATTCTCTGATGGACGGCCCCGTTATCCTTATTCAAATAATTTGCTGTTCTTTGCTAGTCCTTACCAGTTATGCTATAGGACCAACCAAATCTCAGGGATTCAACACATCCATTGTTGCTCTTATTTACAAAATGCTCTCAGTATTCTTTTAATATACATTAGTTTCCTTTCCCTGAATTCATAATTTCTCTATTTATATTTGTGCTGCTTCACCTTACTTTATTCTTCTTTTTTAAAATTTAAATAATGGTTTCATTGACCACCTTTGCTCCTCCACTGCTCTTTATTCATTTGCTTTCTGTAATTTTCTCTCTTTATAACTATTTCTGTCACTACCTTAGTACTAAGTCCATTTTTCCAACTTTCTTTTGTACCACTTACTCTTCCCCTCAGTAACTAACTTCCTCTCAAGTTCTTTAACTTCATTCCTTAATCCTGTCACCTCCCATCAGCTGGTTCCTGTTTTGTTTTCTACTTTTTCAATACAGCCTTTTTGGCTACTATCTATAGTATGGCTATTAGAACTTTGATATGCTCTTGTATCTGCAAATGTCCTAACAAACTTAAGCAAATGTACATCTCTTGTAGAAGCCATTCAATTCCCAGCGATCTCTTTATTAAATCTTTCAAGTCTTCTTGGAATGTGTTCTTACTGCACTGCCAAAAATATGCTGTTAATAGTCTGTCTGCTCGTGAAAACTACTTGTAAGGTCTTATCCCTCTCTGAATGTCAGTCTTTCTAGTTTGGCAGGAAGGAAAAAAAATAAAATAATTGACTGACTTAAATGTCCTCTTTAAACCCACAGACTAAATTAGTAAAATCTTTATTTGTGTTTTGGTAGATGGCATTGGATTAGCATATAGCGTTTACAGTATTATTTCCCTTTCAAAAGTTATGCTCACTTCTGTGATGAGTGAAAATACATACTGTATCAATTGGGATTATATCACTTTTTCAAGTCCAGTTGAGTAGTCTGCTGGTCATCTTGGGCCAGAATAGGAGTGGACACCCTAAGCTGCCAGAGCAAAGTTACAATAAGGTTCTAGCTTCTCCGACAGCTCTTTAATTGTTATTGTCAATATTCTCCTGAAGTGAAAACTGAGCCTGGCCTACATATGAATCACCAGATTTGGGAGAAACATACTGTAACCACTGTGGGTTTCTATTTGTAGAATGTGTTATTTAGTCAAATTCACTTTGTTACCACTCTTAAAGTTGTTTATTGCCTTGAGACAAGAGATTCACCTTCTATCTGTTATGTCTTTGATGTACTTCTAAAATGACTTGGGGTGAGACAGTAAGTACATTTGCTTTTGCTGAAAAGCTCAGTTTTCATCAACTAGTTTGACTTCCTTTCCTCTCTTTTTACATTTCAGAAATTCTTGCAGATGTGCAGGTTCACTATCTTTCTTTCATCTAACCCATGTAACGTCTGCAATAAACAGGAAATGGAACATGAATATTCTAGTTTGAGCAGGCTTCTAAAACAATATCATCACCAGTGAACTTTTGTTTTGTAACACAGCCTTCTAGTGACATAAGAATTTACACCACCACCTATCACTGTCTTTCTGATGGAAATAATTACCTTTGAAACTTTAATTTTAGTACTGGAGAGATTTGCAAACAGACCTTATAGAGTCTCAATATGTTTCAGGGGTACAACATTAACATAAGGTAAGACAGTCATTTGCCACATTTAGTTTTAGTGACAGTTTTTTTTAAAGGACAATATAAAGTCACACCATTTAACATGCAGAGAAAGTTTATTCCAGAGAATTAGGATGGGCTGGGTAATAAACTTGTAACTCTACTGTGCTTTATGTAACAGTTAGTGAAAATATAGGTCTCTGACTCTAATACTGGTAAAGCCATTGGACTTGCAGAGATACAGACTGTCCAGGACAACTGGGTCTCTAGTGGAGTAATAAGTGAGACAAAGTTATCGCCTCAAAAATGTATAAGACTTGGGGACTTTTAGGCATGTGATAGTTTTGGTTAGGAACCTTTGGGGATTTTTTAATTACTAGATATGTTTAATGAGAAACATCTTAAATGGGGACATTGTACTCAATAACTAGCCTGATCAATGCTGATTATAAGGCAGTGATTACCTCTATAATATGTTTAATGAGAAACATCTTAAATGGGGACATTGTACTCAATAACTAGTCTGATCAACTGTAAGTATAAGGCAGTGATTACCTCTTTAGATCTTAAAATATTTCTTTGGCAACTAGCTGTGCTAACTAAAAAGATTTCCTGACAGCAATTGTCACATGATTGTCATAAGAGTGGGAATAATCAAACCAGGTTCCCAGACCAGGTTCCCTGATAGAGGTGTGTTGTCTGTACATCTGTACAGTATTATGAGAAAAGGTGGTTATTTAACAAAACTTATGAAATTACACTTTTTGGATGTAGTTTGAGCCCATTTATAGTATACCAAAAGTTTACTAGGGAGTGCTTATTCTGGAGTGTCTGCGTGTCAGATTTACATAACAACAATACACAGTTTGCAGACATCTCATACTTTCTGATGAGGTGCTTGCAACACACACTACCTGAGTTTAGTCTTTCAGATAGCTTGCTTTCCATTTTACCATGTGTTACCACACCACAAATTTTAACTAATTAACCAACTAACTAACTAACTAAATACATGGTTTGATTTTTAAAATGTTCAATTATGTATGATGCCATCATATGTAACAGTGTCAAAGGCCTTGGCATAGAAAAATAAAACACTTTGAAAGAAAAATATATTACTAATATTGTCAATCATGGTTATCATTAACATTATTGATATTACTATATTCACCATTGTTGTTAATGCGATTGCATAAGATACTTTGTGTTCCTGGAGCAGTGTCATTCTACTGTGTGTTATTTACATGCATTAATTCTGTCTTATTAATTTTGCTGTTCTCTGTTTAACATGTGTCAGTATGTAGCTAAAACACTGAAGAGCACAGTGCATGAAACCATGCTATTTAAAAGGTTTGTTTTCCTAGCTAATGGGCCCTCTAAACTATATCCTTTCCTAGTATCTGCTTTCAGCAAAAGGCATGCAATTTCAGACTTGTTTTCCTAGTAGGAAAATAACGCCTCTCATCTCCTGGACATTTGCATTAAATATCCACTTTTATCTCAGTGAAAGGAATACAGCCTATGGCATCACTCACAGAGAATGGACTTCAAAGCTATGCATATAAACTGGACCTTATTCTTTTTTGGGTCATTTAAGTGTCATGAGGTCAGAAAGGATGATAAAATCACAGGATGTGTAAGAAAGCTTAATGTCTGCAAAGTCAATATTCCCTCTTCTCTCCCAGCCCATATTTTTAATCAAAGAAGTATTACACTTGGAAAAGAAAAACAAACCATTCCAAAGGGTGGCACAAGAAAAGTTATGTATCCACAGACAGAGTCTCTCCACTGCACTCCACATTTTTTCTACAACTAATTCTAAGCTTTCCTCCTGTTTGGAAGAAATATATAGACAGCAGGAAAACTAACTCTGGAAGTCAGATATTCAATTTTGTAATTTCTGCTAGCGTACCCCATCCTATGCTTGATGACAAGGAAACATTGATCGTTGGTTGAATTCCTCTGAATTCTTTGTTTCTGCAATTAAAAACAGCATCACTACCAGTACTTTGAAGATGCAGCTAAACCTTTTAGAGCAGTAACATTGTGCATTATGTAACTGAAGTGGGTATCTCCATAAATATTAGTCTCTTGATGCTGTTGGTTGTTTAAAATATCTGGAGATGTGTGTAAACTGGAAATATTAGACTCACCCACTGTATCTCCAACAGTTGTCCGAGGTAGAGAAGGAGAAATAAATTGACTTAACTGCTGGATGAGACAAGTTAACTACCCTGGCAAAGAATGGTTGAGGCTTCCAGTAGGAGTCTGTTGAGTTATACAAAAACACTGTATACATTCAGTAGACATACTGCTGCACTGGTGAAGATGCCAAGCAAACAAATCAGGAACCCACAAAAAGGCATACAAACAAACAAAAAAAATACTGGTAAACAAACAAATCCACCAGTGCAAGCAGAATTCACTAAGTGCTTTTGTTCTATAATTAAGAAATTCATCAGAGTAAACAACGTGTTGAAAATAACCCTTTCTTATAGGAACATTCACCAATAAAAAAAGAAGTACATGCATAATTAATTACTTAATTAATACTTAGTAACCTAAATCCTCAACAGTTAAAAGACCTCAACAATTGTTAGATATAAAATATGACTTAATTCCTAAAAACAACTTACATCCTAAATAAACTATGCTAAATGCACTCAAATGAATATACAAGAATACAAATTTAAACATATGGTATACAAAATGAAGAAATGAAGGATTAAAATATTACTTGACCTCTTTAAAAATCAGAGTAAGAAACCAAGGATGAAAAACTTAATGATGTCACAATCAGTGGTGTAGCTAGAGTTTGTGCCGCCCGGGACTGTCATTGATTTTGCTGCCCTTCATCCTCACAAAATCATGGTCAAATGGGGCCTCCCAAACACAGCCTTCCCCCTGCAGCCATTTCAATGTACCATTACTTGGCTATTTCTCCCCATTTACCATAAACATTGTAATGTACATACTGTTTTATGCTTTACTTCTACAATTATTATTTGGATTTAATTTAAAACTTTTATTTTAAATTTTATAGCACAAACACTGATAGACATCTACTAAACAAAGCAATAAAGTCTCACAATGAAAACAGACTTAGCATTAAAATTTTCCTGCCATTGAAACTCACATTCATTGAAACAGCACTGAAATCCACATTCAAAGGAAAATGCATCTGGCCAGTGGTGGAAACAGTTTACCTTTGGGCTGTTTTTAAATCATAGATCCCTTGCACACATATTTAGGACCATGCAAACATACATGTGTTCTATGATTCACCTTCCTGATTGTATTAGATTATAAAATTATATTCCTTGTATAATACAGCACACGTCAGAGGGTATTTTAAAGTTATTGTTTTGAACATTTTTCCAGTAAGCAATGAAACAAAATGTTGTTGTGTCTTTCAGCTTTTCCCGGTTAGGGGTCGTCACAGCAGAACTCCAGTCCACTAATGATTGGTAGTTGATTTTTACGTGCCGAGTTACCAGCCCTGATGCACAACCTTCAACGAAGGTACGCCCATTCACGCACGTCTCCACGCAGAAGACGCTCTAGCTGAGAATCTGACAAAACTGCACAATTCAAAACATTTCCATCATAAAAGTCTACTCAAACTTTTGTTATTACAATTCACTAATATCAGTAAATATGCACAACCTTTGCAGAAGTAAACGTCATCTAAATAATTAAACAACACACTCGCAAGAGCATCAAAACAGCAAAATAAAATTAAATACAATAGTCCAATCCAAGAAAAGTAGATTTATTACGTTCTAGCGCCTCGGCATCCACTGCCTTCAATGGAACAAATTATCATACTTGATTCACACTATATATACAATCAGATACATCTATTAACCAATTAATTACAGCATCAGTTAATTAAATAAGCACTTTCCAATTACAATAAGCATTCAAGCCATCAGGATTTAAAGTTCGAAATTTAAAAATAAGTAGGGATTCCTTATACAGAAGCCTCTCTTTAACATCCAAATAATCACATTTATGAATTGTATCTTAAATAGTGCCCTGCAAGCCACTCGGGTTACCCTTATGACATTTAAAAAAATGTTGCACTACTGGGCTTTCAAGCTTGCAGTTTTTTATATCTCTCACATGTTCCTGCAAGCGAAGCTTGAAAGCCCTTTTACTTTCCCCTATATAAAACTTGTTGCACGGACACTATAATGCATAGACAATACATTCAGTAGTACAGCAAAAATTCGATAATACATTAAATTTCTTCCCATTAATATATTGTAAACTTTGTGTAACATATTGGCAAGAACCCCTAAAACCTGCAGGGTATCTAATACCCTAAGACATTGGGTTTGGAACTTGCTATGTACTAATCTGTCCTTAATACTACACCCTTTTCTAAAAGAGAATGTAGGTTTGATACACAATTCAGCAAATTCTTTAAATTTGAGCAAGTAGCCCCAAATTTGTTTTATAATAGGAACTATTTTATCACTCAATAGGTCAAAAGTCATAACCATGTACATGTTATTTTCTTCTGCAGCCTGATTATTTTCTTGTGTATTCACCCTTCTATTGCTATGCATCTTATTTGTCTTCCTCGCTTTACTCAAAGCCTCACTTAAATTTTTTTGTTCATAGCCCCTCTGAATAAACATATTTAAAGTTTTATTATATTCAACTTCTAAATCTTCCTTATTATTACAAAGTCTTTTGATTCTTATAAACTCACTGTATGGTAATGATCTTAACAAATGAGGGGGGGGGGTGAAAGCTTGAGCCATGAAGAAAATTAGTGCCTTCAAATTTCCTATGCACAGAAGTACAAATACTTTGACCAACAAGTCCTTTTAAATTCAAATCCAAAAAAACTACTTGCTCACCACAAGCTGAAATATCAAACGTAAGCCCAAGTCTATTAGTATTAAGTTTATTTACAAATGTATTAACTTGATTTATACACTCTGTATATAAAAAAAATAAGATTGTCTATGTATCTATAAAAATAAGAAACATTATTAATAAAAAATTCATCCTTATATAGAAATTCATTTTCCAACAACCCCATCATAATGTTAGCATACATGGGTGCATATGGATCACCCATAGCTGTACCCTGTAGTTGATGATATAAAGTCCCATTAATCTCAAAAAAATTATGCTGTAAGCAAAACTCTATAAGTTCAGTAATGTACATTGACATCGGACTGTCGTCCATTGCACATTTTAGTGCCTCCAAGCCATACTTATGTTTAATGCTTGTATATAAACTGTTGGTATCAGTAACTAGCCATTACATATTTTGTTCCCAACGAATATTTTTTGAATTTTTCTCAAAAAGTCAAATGTGTCTTGTATATATGATGCCTGTTTCTTCATTATATTCCACAAATAATTATGAAGAAAAATTCCTATTTTATTCAGAAAATAGTTACAAGCTGACACTACGGGTCTTCCTGGGGGGGGTCAGTCATATGCTTATGTATCTTAGGCAAACAATAAAATGTTGCCATTACACACCCTTTGGTATCAAATTTCTTCTCAACATCATTTTTCGAGAAATAACCTAATCTGTTCCCTTTCATTAGTAAGTCTTTATACTGCATAATAGCCTGTTGATACTGTTCAACATTTATTACCCTATACACATTTGTATCATGAAGATGTTGGTAACACATTTTTAAATAATGTTTATAGTGCAACAAAACCAGTTTATTCCCCTTATCCACTGGTTTAAAAACAATGTCCTTCTTGTTACTCAAGTTGCATAAAGCATCCCATTCATTTTTTGTCAAGTTATATTTAACTCTATTTTTTTGTTTTTCAAACTCAGCGGCAAGGTTCTCAATTGCATAGTTTACCATCATTGAAAAATGTTGGACACCTTCATGTTTAAATAGTGGTATATACTGAGACTTATAGGGAACAGTGTCCGTATTTAGCTGACAATAAGCATTTATAACGCCCCCATCTTCAGAATCTGAGCAACAAGAATAAAAGCTCATATCTGAATCATCTGCGTTATCAGAAAGACATTGCTCATCATTATCTTTATACACATTATTGTGAAAAAAAATCCAGTGTGTAACTTTCTCACTAGGCAAAACACGTCCTTTTAAATCATATATATATGTTCTTTGATTCACCTTCCTGATTGTATTAGATTATACAATTATATTCCTTGTATAATACAGCACACTTGTTAGAGGCTGTTTTAAATTTATTGTTTTGAACATTTTTCCAGTAAGCAATGAAACAAAATGTAAGAACCAATAATGACAAAACTGCCCAATTTCCAAACATTTCCATCATAAAAGTCTACTCAAACTTCTGTTATTACAATCCACCAATATCAGTAAATATGCACAACATTTGCAGAAGTAAACGTCATCTAAATAATTCCACATTAAAGAGATCTGTAACAAATGAAAAGATTGCTGCTAGCAAACAACTTTATATTCCATTGTTTCATCTACAAATAAAGTGCCTGTTGCCGTTAAAGAATAAATTGGCTATGTTACATTAAAAAAGGTACTCTAAGCTGGTAATATTGCAATAAGGAATGGATGGCCAACTGATAACAGCTACAGTTACTAGGCATCTCCTCCAGAGGAGGACATTCTCAGGACTGTAGTATTCACTCACTTTAAAGTATAACACCGTACAGTATCAGCAATCCATCTACATACTGTGGGAGTAGAACCCACAGCCTTCTGCATCAAAAGCAAGTATACTACCTGTTGTAATACTAACAATGGATTAGAATGCTTTAGCACAATAGTGATATAATTTGCTAAACAACAGTAGCATGTTACAAACAGACTTGGCATAAGCAGCACTAAGCTCTTCCAATGAAACTCTCAGCTCCTTGAAAAATGCACTTGACTGTATCTCTCAACTTTACAACACAAGGGGCAAATGCCCAAAACCAGGGACTTATTTTAAACATTGCTTGGATAATCTTAGAAAGTTGCTAGAATAAAATGTTTTGTGTTACCATGCATTTTCTGAAAGACAGGAAGACTGAAACTTAAATAGCTGTCATTATTTAGTGAATTCACTCCTCACTGATTTGCCAGACAATGACAAAATTTAAGAGGATCAGACCAAAAGTATGAGCCAAGCACTCAACTCCTAGAATCACAAGTGGTGGTAGAGGTAGAGAATTCAGGCTCTTGTTTCTTGTAACCAAGGTACAGGGTTTGAGCCTGGGTAACCCTAACCACCAGGTATCCCTATATGGGGCATTTTACACACACACACACACACACACACACACACACACACACACACACACACACACACACACACACACACACACACACACACACACACACACACACACACACACACACACACTCTATCCTTCCAGTCCACACAAACACACTCCCTCCTTCCAATCCACAGATACACACACTCTCCTTCCAATCCACACACACACACACCTGCTTCCAGTCTGTGAGTGAACACTAGCACACATGCACCTGCTTCCAATCTGTGAATGAACCCACTCTCTATCCTTCCAATCCACACAAACACACTATCTCCTTCCAATACACACACACACACACACACACACACACACACACACACACACACACACACACACACACACACACACACACACATTCTCCTTCCAATACACACACACACACACACACACACACACACACACACACACACACACACACACACACATACACTCACACAAAACTGCTTCCTATCAGTGAATGAACACTAGTGCACGTGTACACACACACACACACACACACACACACACACACACACACACACACACACACACACACACACACACATACCTACTTCCAATCTGTGAATGAACACTAGAGGCTGCTTTCAATCTGTGAATGACAGAACACTACAAATTCCTTGAATGGCAAAAGCATGAACACTTACAAATTCCTTGCTTCAGTCTGTGAACAGCAGAACACTTACAAATCTGCTTCCAGTCTGTGAATGGCAGAATACTAGGCAAAAGCACTTACAAATTCCGTGGGCGGAAAGGAAGAACAGGACATCTACACATGCACATATGTGACAGGTGCCCATTCTTAAAGAAGAACACCCTAAAACAAACATTTTTGTTAAATGTGAAAGTGCCGCCCCTCTTGCCCCCACCTAGCCATGCCACTGGTCACAAGTTCAAAACTCTCATTTTAAGCACACTGCTTATTGAAATAACATCATTGAGACCAGGTTAAATATTCAAATTAAGTCTGAGCTGCCAGTTCATCTCCCAGAGCTCCAACAAAATATTGACATCCCCCCTCTCAGATTATGTTGCACATAATCTACAATAAAACACACAAACTTCTTCATGTTAGTACAAACTAAACTGTGCTTAAACAGAGCACAGAGAAAACTTAATGTATGCAAAGTCAATACTCCAACTTTTCTCCCAGCCCATATTTTTGTCAAAGAAGTAATAAACGTGGAAGAGAACAATTTCAAAGGCTGACACAAGAAAAGAGTCATGCATACACAGAGTCTCTTCTACTGCACTCCACTTTTTTCCACAACTAATTCCAAAGCCTTCCTTTCTGTTTGGAAGAAATATATAGACAGCAGGAAAACTAACTCAGGCAGTCAAATAGTCAATTCTGTAACTTCTGCTTTCTTGAATACTTTTGCAGTCATGCTTGGACTGCTGAGCTTTCGAGTTCTCGATTATAGAACGAAAGCACTTAATGCAATAAAGTTGTTATCACTTGATGATTTCTGCTCACACTAGTGGATTTATTTGTTTACCGAGTTATTAAGTTATTTCTAATATTGTAATACATTTTATTTTTATACAAATTCAACTTTTAATGTACTAGGTATTATAATATTTAGCTTGACTGGAGCCTATAACAAAAGATTTGGAAATGTGACAAATTAGTGTTGAGCCAACTTATTTTCACCTATTTATTTATTTATTTATTTTGACATTTGTTTACTGGGCAAGTCCAACTGGGCTAAAAAGTGCCCAATTTCAGCTGAGGCCTGGGGAGAAAAGCTCCACAATTAAAATCTATCAAAAATCTATTGGAAATATTTTAAATCACAAAGTATCATATAACACTGTAAAATGTAGGAGTGAAAAAAATACAAGAAAAACATAGAACATATGTTTCATAGTAGAGTGCAATGAAAAATAATAACATCAGTTGGAGAAAGTATGTGATGAAAAACACGTTAGTCATATTATTTGTTAAATAAATTAGTATGTAATAAAGGGGACCTGAGACAATACTCATAAGATATTTAAAAGAGGTATTAGAGATTATGTGATAAGAGACAGTGAGGGGAAATTGAGTGTGGTCTTAGTATGACAGAGGGTGTTCATATTCTGGTTATAGAAGGGATTAAGGATGGAGAGAAGGAGATTATAAGAAGAGTGCAGGATAGGGTGTCTTCAGGTAGCTTAGGTGAGTAGGGAGGAAAGAGAAAGAGGCTGAGGAAAGGTCTGCAGAAATGAGGTGGATAAGGTAAGGTAGTGGAAAAACAAAAGAAAGGAGTGGAGTAGCAGATTGGAGAGGGTTATGAGGTGTGACTTAGGTTGAAGGAGGGTGAGTGAAGTATAGTGAGGTGCAGGATCCGGTCCATGATTTTGTATGGTATTCTTTAAGTGAGCATTTAAAGGTGAGTAGGCTAGAAATAGTTCTGGTTCCATTTTGTTGCTACTGAGTATAGGCTGATGAGTCAGTACTTCTACCCAGAGTCACCAGTAACATTAATGTTACTCCTGTGGTTTACAGTGGTGCAGTTGGACTGCTTGGGCTCAGGTGACTTTTATGTTAGATATACACGAAGTGGATGAGTAGCATGATTTTCAGTGAGACAATATTCTTATTTTAGAAGAGCTTGAGAGTGAGTTTTGCAACCTTAGCACAAGACATTTTTATGTAATTAATAAAGGATTGTAGTGGAACTGTATGAAACTCACATAGCAACCTTTTAGGTGAGTGGAAAACCTCCAGATTAATTAGGTATTTATACCTATAACAGAATGAATTATTAATATTTAGAATAAATTCATTATCTGTGAGCACAGTTTAGCAGACCATGGGCAAAAAGGCTGTCAACAGAAGTGAAACTAGCAGGCTAACTTTCCATCTTGTCCAGTGCTTAGATATTTCAATGTGTAAAGTAAATGCTGAAGAGGACATGTGCAATTTTGGTAGACTGCACAAAATATACAGACGGCACTTGAGTGAATGGTAGTCTTATCCCAGACATTACAGACTTTAAAAGTTAGGTGAATGAAAGGGTTATCATGTATTGTACTGTCCTCCGAGCAGGCAGGTAATATGAAATAGGTTAATACAAGCTTTAGCAAGCTATGCTTAAAATATCTCTAAACCAGTATACTGAGGTGCAGCCTCAGAGTAATCAAGCTACAAAGGATTTTAGCAGAATATTTATCTAAGGCTCACTTTCTTGGAGCCTACTACCCATGCCATGTAGGGTATAGTCTATTTCTGGCAGTTCTATTCCTGCACTAAAAATCCTTGAAATATTTGATACTGCCATAGCCATGGTAAACCAGCAAAGACATCTAGTGGTGTGGATGGATCCAACAGTCTGCTTTAAACAGCAGATATGGTACTTAACTAACCAGATACGTTAGAGGATTGCTAACTGGTTGAATGTGAAAGCCAGATGGATGATTGAGCTAAGTATTTTAATGCCTAGAACTGCTGGTCTCTCAGCTGTGTCAGGTATAAGTGCAAAGGCATCTACTGTACAATGTTTACGGGGGGGAGGGGGATATCGCTGCACATTTCTCCATAATGCCCTATGCCTTTCTTTCAGTGTTCTTTCCTTGCAATTATGAAGTGCAAGTTAGGTCTTATAAAACTATTAATGGGCTTCTATGATTATTATTACTGTTATTATTATTTAATTAGCTGCATGAGATCTCCAGGTGTTTGCATGTGCCTGCTTTTTTCTAATGTGTTGCTCTTTTTCATATTCTGTCTGTTATGATGGTTTAATTTTATACTGCTCCAATCCATTTTTTTTTGTTCTTTTGGAGCAGAAATTCTTATGTTGCTCCCATTGTTGATTGTGACATGTAAGGACCTGACAAGGTGCAAGCAGCTTTTCCAGGCATGCCTGTCAACTTCTCACTGCACTGTTACCTAGTTGGACAGCAGCATATTTCTCCTTTCACTGTTTAGCAGAGGTTTTCTACTTGACTGTATGCTTTTTCTTTTTTTTTTTTGAGTTCGGTGACAGTGATTGCTGTTGTATGCTGTAAGCACTCATATTCTAAACTATTTTTCTAACCTACTTTTATCTCTCTCTCTCTCTCTGTCTCTGCTTGCTGTTACCTGGTCTTGGCTACCTATCTGTTCTTAAGCAGGCTGATGGAATCCCACTAATGAGAGGTAGGGGAAGTTCCTTTGATGTCCATGTGTAAGTACAGGTTGTAAAAACGTGCAGACATGTGCAGTCTAAATGGGTGGAACAGTTACTTGCAGTATTCAATCAAACCTCCAATAACACATTCAAATATTAAGAAAATTAATACAGACAATAAGCAGTTACTTACATTATTCAATCAAACATCCATTATCACATTCAGATATTAAAAAAATTAATATGTACAATAATCAGCAAGTTATTACCTTACCTAAATACTGGGTAAGGTAATAACTGAAGGCACATGGGATGAAACTAGGCACAGAAAAGACAATTGTAATGGCAGCAAATTGGGGAAATCAGAAGAAGCAGAGAATTTAGATAGAAGGAAAACAGTGGAACAGGTATCTGGGAGGGGTGGTTGAGGAGAAAGGAAGTCTGAATAAAGAGGTCAGAGCTAGAATTAGAGTGTCTGCAGCCAACTGTCATAGATTGTCAGGTGTAGTGTATGACAGAAAAATGACAAAGAAGCTGAAATGTAAGGTGTACAAAACAGTAGTGTGACCAGTACTACTTTATGGTACAGAAACCTGGGCAGTAAAGGCAGAGCAGCTGAGGAAACTAGAGGTGATGGAAATGATGTGCCTGAGAAGGGTGGTAGGATGCATACTGTGGGAAAGGTGAAGAAATGAGGACATAAGAGCAGACGCCAAAGTAGCTCCAGAGTATGGTGGTTTGGACAAGTGCAGAAAAGCAGAAGACAATCTGGTGAAGAAGATTTGGGACAGACAGGAAGACGGTTAGATGAAATGAGAACATCCAGCAAGGAAGTGGATGGATTGTGTGAGAGTGTGAGAGAAGATCTGTGACAGTGGCATGAGTGTTGAAGAAGGCCAGAGTGTGCCACTTAACTGAGGGAGATGGCAACAGTTAACATGACATCCATCCCCATACAGAAAATGGGAAAAATGGGGCTGATGATGAAGATGATGATTACTTTACCTAAATATACACTGGGAGCTCACCAATAAGAGGAACGAGTTGAAGGTGTTTAATGAAACACAAACACAAACGTAACAGAATGTACTGAAAGACAGGGTTCAAACTTCGCATACACGTTCATTGCAAATTGAAAAACAGTGAATGAACGTATATGCGAAGTTTGAACCCTGTCTTTCAGTACATTCTGTTACGTTTGTGTTTGTGCTTCATTAAACACCTTCAACTCGTTCCTCTTATTGGTGAGCTCCCAGTGTATTTTTCGTTTTGTGGTTCTAATTTCACTGGCATCTACTTGGCTTTTTACTTTACCTAAATATTAACAAGTTATTACATACAACAACGATAAAGAAATATACATGACAGATAACTGAATGCCAAACGATAGGGATATTGACATTAAGCAGTCTGGCCGTTGGGCTACACCACAGATGCCATCATTCCATGGTATAGTACTTTCTATTGAGTCATTCTAAATTTTAGTGAATATATATATATTTTTTTAATTTGGTTTTAAAACAGTTTTGATACCCTCAAAGGTTACTGTCCTCGTCTTAATCTTAGGGAAAACTATTTTTTTTTTTATTTTAATACTGATCATTTAGACAGAATAGCTAATCCATACATCTATCGATCCACAACACCTTTTTCCCAGTTTTTTTCACATGAAGTTGGGGTCTCACTTCAGTAGTGACAATCATCTAGAGTCAAGTTTCACACCGCTGGGTGGCTAGCCTTATGGTGGATATGACATATTAATGTCCACAGCTTGCTAGATACAAAATGCATTAAAGATATGTAATATAAGAGACTGCATCACATGGAAGAATAATGAAATTCACACTATGTGCTTTGCATATTTAGTTCAAGAACTGCCAAAATAATTCCACAAAAACCAGTAAGGAAACAATCTCCAACACAGGTTTTTACTGACTGAGCACTTTCATTCTTTTATTTAACCAGAACGTCATCAGAGTTAAAAAACATCTACAAACTGGAGTATAAAAAAACAGTGTCATATAATCACATGATTCAATCCAACCAATGATACTAACTCAGGATCCTCTTAATTTTCTTGAAGAGACAGTGTATTTAACAATCATTGAAAAGACACAGTGTGTATTAAAAATGCAAAATGTGATCTGATGGTTTAATTTATATCATCCACCTCAGATAGACTTGAAAAACTTCAAATATATATTAGTACTTCTATAATAGCATTAATGTCATCTCACAGCATTTGTGCCAAAAGAAAAAAAAATAATGTTTATGGATTTATTGAGACTAGGTGGTTTGTCAGCACAAATCTTTATTTGTTAACTAGACTCACAGCATTCCAGCTGGACATTGTAGATGCCAACAAAGTCAATCATGCTTACTGAGTCAAACACAAAAAAATGGAATGTTCTGAAATTTGCACATGTAAATGAATGTTTGGTTAGGGCATTAGCAGTATCTTTCTTCTTGATAGCCAAACAATGTTCATAAAATCTTCTAGACAGCTTTCTTACAGTTTTCACTACATAAAACCCTGGGCACGAATCACATAGTGCCAGGTAAACCACCCCTTGTGAATTACAATTGTACCTGGTTCCAGCCCAAAGGTGAAAATTCACTGCCCTCATGTGTACATTCAAAGTGTTTGATATAAATCGGCACTGCTTACACTTGCCGCACTTGTATGTGCCAGAGAATTCTGTATGTCACTTGATCCTTTATGCTCAATTTCCAGTAAGGATGTAACATTTCAACTTCATTTGTAAGTGAACACAGGACTTCCACCTAAGATCTTGCATAATTCCATCTTTCCCAAGATGACTTTCCAATTCTCCTTGAATATGTCCCTGATCACAAACATATCAGTGGTTCATGAGCTATTAACTGTTCATGACATACAAATTTCAATATGCCTGTTATTATTTTAGAAATCAAGCATCTTCCAAAAATGGCATGCCATCAACTCTTGGATTTAGAAATATATTCTGCATCACAGTAAGTGGCTTTGCATTACAAACAGCCATGCACGGTGAGTGGGTGAGTCAGAGACATACTGAGTGAAAGCAGGGAAGGCTGAGAAATCCTGTGGGCCTGCATAATGTGCTAATGGAGGAACAGGAATATAGTAACAAGCAGCATTATTAAAATGAATATCTCTGTGAATGCAAGTGAGGGTAAATAATATGACAGAGCAATTCAGAGATGAATATATATATATATATATATATATATATATATATATATATATATATATATATATTATGACTTCAGGCACTAGCTCAAGAGTTAATGACTGCAGTAAAATGCTGGAGTTGTAGAAGTGAATTATAGATTTATGTATGGGGTAGCTGCAGCATTATCAAAGCTGAATATGCAACAGGCTGTGCTTGTTGCTGGTAGTTATGTGTTATTCTCTGTTCCCTCAGCAGTGGCATATCATCTATCTATGACTAACATTTCACAACCTTTATGACACTAAAATCATGGTCTGCTACTGTGTGGATACAGTCACTGTGAAGTAGCAGGTTGAAATGCATCATCCTGATCTGCAAGCCCATAGAATGCATGGAGTGGCTATACCTGAGGATACCGATGTATGTGTGGCTTTGCAAATACTAGCTACAGGGACCTTTTATTGACTAAATGGGGACATGGATGGGGTATCCATGAATTTTCCTCAAAGATACTGTGCTATGAACAATGCTATTGCTACAGCACATAGGGGAGCATATGCAGTTTCCATGTAACACAGAGGAGACAGAAAATACCATGTGGGTTATTTATGACATAGCCCATTTGTTTGAGGTATTGGGGGCCACAGACTATGCTCACATTGTAATAGTGGACCCACTTAGTGAGCAGGGAAGAAAGCTAAATCAAAGGTTCCACTCCGTCAACAGCAAAGTGGTCTGTAATGCACTAGGTAAAATATACAATGTGTCTATAGGCCAATCAGACAGTACCCATGACTCTCACCTATACTAATCATCTGACTTATACCAGTGGTTTGCGGTGGGGTAATTTTACCCAGGGACATATTAATGGTAGTGCCAGATATGTCCTGGAGCCATGGTCAATGACACCTATCAGAAATCCCCAAGATAGTAGATAATGGCTCAACTATGCTCTGTTACAAACATGGGTTATTGTCAGATATGTGTTTGGTCTGTTGAAGGCTTGCTTTTCCTGCCTGGGTGTATTTGGTTGTGCTCTTCCATAGGCTGGCCACACTGTACATCAGACATTGGCTACCAAAGTGACACAGTACAGTGGGCAGGGCACAGCTATCATCATTTTCTCAAATGGGGAGAGGCTCAGTGTTACGTATCATCCACAGGCCATTGTTTGTATGTGTTGATATGCTTGCAATAAGCTTAGTGCTGTGGCTGTCGGATGTTGGGGGTGACTAAGGTCTACTGTCACCATTGTTTTGTGTGTGTGTGTGTGTGTGTGTGTGTGTGTGTGTGTGTGTGTGTGTGTGTGTGTGTGTGTGTGTGATACCTCTCAATCAGCAAATATTGAAAATAGGAAAAAAGGCCCTTGAAAAGTTGGTACATCAAGCCAAATAGAACATTGAATTAGCATAACATTTAAATACAAAATAGCACATAACTCTTTTAGCTTTCAGTAGGAATGTGGGATACTACCCAAGAGAGACAAAATAATGAAAAAATATATTTGCATTATCAAGGAGACAGTGTAAAATCTGAAGACTTTAATAAACTGTATTACAAAATTGTACCACGCAAAGTCATTTATTTATGCTTCTGAAAAAAGGAGATGTAAGATGTGTCCCCTCTTTCTTTAAATTATTGTTGCCACTAGTATGATGGTCATGTAGTGTGGCATTGTGTGTACTAGATAGCTTCAAAAATCACATGTGATGAGGAGGATTCAAAACTGTGTGAAGGGGTAAATCAAACTTGAAAATAATGACATACTTCCAAAAATAGGAACATCATGTGCGTGGGTAAATCATCATCATCATCATCATCATCAGTCACCTTTTTCCCATTTTATACATGTGGTGGGTGTGTCTTGTCAACTGTCACCATCTCTCTTCATTCAGTGCCACTCATATCTTTTTTGGGGTCTATATCATTTGAGCGAAAACCCTATTCTACGAACACCTATTTGTCGAACTCTAATCGCCAAAAGTTTGTGCCATTGAACGTCTGTTTTAGCACATTTTTTCCTAGGGGAAAAAATACTTGGTCAACAAATGCCAAAAATGTCACAAAACTTAAAATGCGGTAAGGTGGCGGACTATGCCCCCACACCCCCCAAAGTGGGGGGGGGTTGTACCCCCCTCGCACCTGCACCCCCCTAATTAAATATGCCAATTCTGAGATCACACTACAGTGGGAAAAAGGGTAAATTGCCAATGATGGCCAAGCATTTTTTCCCCTAGGAAAAAATCTGCTAAAACGGCCATTTGATGGAACAAGCTTTCGGCAATTAGGGTTTGATAAATAGGTGTTTGAAGGATTTTCACTCAACTGAAGTAGACCCCTTCATTGGTAGTCACATCTGACTTCTGCAGACCTTCTGTCACACAGTCAATCCACCTGTTTGCTTGATGCCCTAGTTTCCTCTTGCCTTCTTCCTGCCTGTCCGAAATCTTCTTCACCAGGCTGTCTTCCTCTTTTCTTCACCTGTGCCTAAAGTGCCATAATCTGTTCTCTTTAATCTTGTTTGCAATTGAAGCTACTTTGGCTTCTGCTCTGAAGTCTTCATTTCTTTGTCCCATAGTATACATTCTACCACCCATCTCAAGCACTTGATCTCCATCACTTCTCACTTTCTCAACTGCTCCACCTTTACGGCCCCGGGTTCTTTACCATACAGTAGTACTGGTTGCACCACTGTTTTGTACACTTCACTTTTTGGCTTCTTTGGTGTTCTTCTGTCATACGCTACTGCTGACACTCAGTGCCAGTTGGCTGCAGCCCCTCTGCTTCAAACTTTGACCTCCTCATCTCAAGCTTCCCTCAACCACCCTTCCCAGTACCTGAAGCTGTTAAAATGCTTCTCTATTTTCCCTCCTATTTCAGTTCTCAGCTTTTTCTAATTTTTCCCATTTACTGCCATTACAACTGTCTCATCTGTAATCAGTTTTATCCCATGTACCTTCAGTTTTGCATCCCATTCCCCTATCCTTTACTTATGATTCTGCTCCAAATCTGCCTGTAATGCCACATTGTTTGCTTACAGCAACTTTGTTGATCTGTCCCCTCCGACCTGTTTGCCAATTTAGTCCATCACCAGTATGAAGTGGGCTCAGAACTGAATGCTGATGCACATCATCTCCACTCAGAACCCTTGTTTGAGACCGAAGACTGTCCTTACTTGAGTCATTGAGTCCTTGTACATGGCCTGCATTAGTTGTACCAGTGTTTCTAGGAATTCAAACCACCACAGAACTGCCCAAGTCAGCTTTCTTGGGACCTTGTCATATTCTTTCTCCAAGTCTAGAAATGCCCAGTTGGACTCTTTCCTCATCTCTAGCTTCTTCTCAACTATCTGTCTCACTGCAAAAATCAGGTTGGTTGTACTGCATTCTGATCCGAATGCAAACTGCTCAGCTCCCAGCTTACTTTCTACTATTCTGTATATTTATTTATCAAGCACCCTCTCCAGAACTTTCATGCAATGTGACAGGAGTTTGATACTGCTATACTGCCCACAGTTGTGAATATCCTCTTTGTTCTTATACACTGGCACTATTATGCTTATTCTCCATTCATCTGGGATATGCTTTTCTCTCCAAACTGCTGTGAGTACCCTACCTCACCCAACATCTTGATCATATCTGCTGTGACTTCATCTGAACCTGCCTGACTTCATTTCCTTAGGGCTGTTCTTACTTTTTCTAGCATGGGCTTCTCTTCTTCATTCATCATAGACTGTGTCTGGGGGAGTACAGCTTCTGTGGAGTTTTCTTTATTTAGAAGCTGCTGAAAGTGCTCCTTCCATCTACCGTTGATGTCCTGCAGATGGTGAGCAGGTTGTTGCTGGCATCCCTTATGAAGGGTTTCTGACTCTCCTCTTTATCTTTCTGTCATTGCCTTGCAACCTGAAAGAGTTTCTTTGTGTCACCTATCAAATCATTTTTCTGAAGCTGGTAGAGTGATTCTGGCGCCTTGTTCTTTGCTATACCAACTTATCTCTTAGCATCTTTGTTAGCCAGCCCGTGTTCATTCTCAGCCTCATTCGTCATTTCTATCTCCCACTTTTTCCTGCACTGCTTTCTTTTGATAACTTTCTGGATGTCTGCATTCCATCACCAGATTTCCTTTTGTGCCTTATTTCCATACCTCCAAAAAAAATGAGCCAGCAAACTGTGACCTGAAAAGATTTATTGATTAGTTCAGCATAAAAAACAAATACCCAGACTGGTTTTGGCTGGTAAAAAACACAGCCTTCATCAGTGTAAACATAAAATCAACTCAATACTGTTTATATACCTGCATCTTAATTAAGCAAGAACCCCCATTGGTTGTTTAAAATTGCTCATTCAGTCCAGGTGGAAATAATCCACCTAGCTTAACAATCCATTTTTTTCTCTTTAGAATCTAAAATGGAATGCCAACCTGTTTTGTTTAATTTGTTCCCCTTGACCACATCAATAATCATAAATGTAAACTTGGCTGATTTATGTATCATGCAATGTTTATATAATGCATTGTTGGATTTTTTGTTCTTAATGGTACTTACATGCTCTGAAATTCTCAACCTAAGTGGACGAGATGTTTGGCCAATGTAGAAAGATCCACAGGTGCATGTGGCTAGATATATAAGCCAGTCACTGCTGCAATTGGCAAAAAATGTTATGTCATACACAATGCCACAGTTTTTACTCGTGAACTGTTTGGACTTAGATATTTTGTCACAGTGTATACAGTGGCCACATGGAAAACATCCAATAAGTGGTTCACCTGTAATAGTAGTTTGTGTCACCTGAGACCAACCTTTATCATGAGAATGTTTGTAATGATTGAAACAAGATGCCAAATTTTTGCCTTTTCGAAATGAAAACAGACACCTATCTGGTAACATATTCAATAGATCCTGGTCACACTGCAGTATGTTCTAATGTCTGTGTATGCTGTTAATAAGTGCATCTGAATTCCTTGCATATGTGGTGACAAATCTAATAGGTTGCGGATTCCGTTCTTTACGTGTTTTATATGTCAACAGATCCTCCCTCTTCAATGTATTCGCCCAGTTGCTGGCCCACAGAACATGTCCCATATGATATCCCCTAGATTTGAATCTGTAAGTCAAATCCTGTCTGTGTTCTTGAAAGGTAGATTCCTGAGAATAAATTTGCCTCATTCGTATATATTGTGATTTAGGGATATTTTTGGCTATATGAGGAGGATGAAAGCTGGATGCATGGAGGACAGTTTTGAATTGTGGATACTTTCTGTAGACCTGTGTACTTAAAGTATGATCTGATAATCAATTGATCTGAACATCAAGAAAAGTAATGGTATCTGCATGATAACTAGCTGTAAAATGCAGGCCCCATTTGTTGTCATTCAAATAAGATATAAATTCCAACAAGTAATCCACCTCAGTCCTCCATACCATCCAGCAATCATCCAAATAGCGTCTTCAAATGTCAATTTCATCCAGGAAAAGATTATGGCTGCTGTCATAAATAATTTGCTCCTCAATGAAAGCCATAAATAAGTCAGCATAAATGGGGGCAAAGGATGCCCCCATAGCTGTACCCTTAGTTTGCCAATAGCATGTATCCTGGTAAAAAAAGACATTATTGGTTAGGACATGTTCTGCCAGGCCTATGAGAAAGTTGCTGAAGCCAGGCTGATATAAATCAGCCACCTGCAACCAATATCCAATGGCTTCCAGCCCAGACTTATGAGGGATGTTAGTATATAAGGTACTAGATCGAGTGTGCACATGAGCCATCCTGGTTCCAACTGGGTTTCCGAAATGATTTTGAGGAATTCTGTGGTGTTTTGTAAACGAGAATGTACCCAACGTAGCAAAGGTTTCAGATACTTAGTAAGGAAAATTGACAAAGGTTCAGTAATATATCCTTTTCCTGAAACAATTGGTCTACCAGGTGGATGAACAGGATCTTTATGTATTTTTGGTAGAAAATAAATGTATTGATTGGCAGAATCATGAATCATAAATTGTTGCATAATCCTATCAGTAATAATACCTTCCTCCCTAGCTGTTAACAAAAAATCATCTATTTGCTTCTTGAATCTAAACATGGGGTTGATAGACATTTCTGAATAATAACGTCTATCTTGAAGTTGTCTTTTAGCCTCCATGTCATATTGTGACCAATTCATTACTACCACTGCCCCACCTTTATCAGCAGATATGATGGCAATATCCTTATTGTGCTGTAATTCCATAAGTGCATCTTTTTCAGTTTGAGACAAATTATTAGGTTTGAATAAAATATCAGAGCTTTGATAGTGCAGATCTTTGAGAACACTGCTCTGAAACTGGTGCACTATAGGATGCATAGGGGGAAGATATCTGGATTTATGATATACAAACGTATCACTATCAATGTTTCCA
This sequence comes from Protopterus annectens, assembly GCF_019279795.1. NCBI lineage: Eukaryota > Metazoa > Chordata > Ceratodontiformes > Protopteridae > Protopterus > Protopterus annectens. The sequence continues at coordinate 382,403,799 of NC_056726.1, forward strand.
TCTGTTATCACCAAATTGCAACTTAAGATTAAGTATTCTACAAAAAGACATTACATCCTGTGCCAAAATATCTTCAGTGACCACAAAGCCAGGAAAAAATGTCAGTCCTTTATTCAAAATGGACATATGAGTTGTTGACAAAATGAAATCTGATATATTCAGAACATTTACATTTTCATTTACTTCTGTATTGTTAGTCTCAGGAGACTTTGTATGTTGTTGATTTTTTTCTATGTTTCCTCCCCCCTCGCTTGTATCTTGGCCTAAAGGGACAGATACCTGTATCCTTTTGGGGGTCGGTGAATCTGATGCAAGGTGCATGTCACTATCTGTACAAGAAGATAGATCATCGGTTGATGATCAATTATCAACTGGACGTGTTTTTAAGAATGGACCTAGGCCTTTTTTGTTTTGGGGTTCTAGATTGACTTTGCATGAATCTAACTTGCTTGTTGGTATTACTAAATGGGTTGCTACCATGATAATCCAACTGATCTCGTTGGAATTTTTTGATTTTTCTAGATTTAAGTTGTTCCTCAAGGTTGCTAAAATCAGTGGCCACCTTATTCAAATTTCTGGTAAAGAAGGATTCCCCTTCAAATTTCTGCACATCATTACACAGTTTTGTAACCTCACTAATCTCACGATCAACCACTCTATCATGGTACTTAGCCAAGGCCTCAACAAAGGCCATGGTAGCTTGCTGCTGGATGGCTCCCCACTGACTGCTGATCTCCTCATCTGCCTCACTAACATGGGGCTGTATTCTAATCCTTAGCCCTCTAGGTGTAATACCTTTCGCTATATAGGCCTTAAAGAGCTTAGAATGCCAAACATGTGACCTCAATGATCTCATATGCTAGTGCAATTGATCAAAAGCCAATCCACAGCTTGACTCAGGACCCAAGGATGTACCACTACCACCATTATTAGGTGTTGTGCCTAAACCAAATACCCCAAGATCCTCTCTGTCAGCTGACAAACCAGATATCATTCTGGTTAAATCCATACTTTGAGCTTGCAATGATTTACAATACAGGGTATATAAACCTATAGCAATTACAGATCAAGACCAAACAATATTCCACTTGTTCCCAAAATATTATTAATCATAAAAATATATACACAAGTGAATATAAATATTGGCAATAATAGCACTTACCACATCCCAAGTAATGCTACGCCAATATCAACTAACTATGTTCAGTCAATTTGCACACCAGACAGGAGCAATAATAGCCAAAAACTTAGCCAAAACCTGTCAAAAATCATGTTAGAGCTACGCTCCACTATCCATATAATAGTGACTGAAAACCTTGAACTATTGCTATAGGTATTAAAAAAATTACCCATCAAACTCAAATAGTGATAATGGTTTGAGAGCTGACAAGCTAAAGTTAACAAATATGCAACTCTAAACATAGCCAGTAGCGGTCAAAACCATGCTAGGGTCCCAAACAAGATATAGAAAATGATGAAACCCAAACAGTCAGCAGGAGCCACCCAGCAGCAATTTCAAATAAAACCTACTTAAAAGATCAACTAATAATTGTACCATGAATCTGGACAAGTTATTGTCAGTTACAAAAAATGTGCAGTGTGTACAAAAACTGAATGAATAGCTAACTATTATTATACAGTAAGTATCATATATTTAAATTAAATAACGATCTAACAATCCGAAGTCCAAGCCTTTTATAATAGATGATACCCGTATTGGTACACTGATATGCACACCAAAAACAACTAGAAAAATTGTTAATGGCAACCACATGAATATGAAAAACAATTATAAATATTTCCACCCAACTTAGAAAGGTTTAAATGTGATGTAAATAATTTCCAGAAAATTTTTTAGTCTTGACAATATTAAATAAACCTTCATTAATATTGGGACTGTTCTATTGTAAGCCTGTCCAGTACTAAGCCTATGGATGAAAAAAGGCAAAGCCCAGAACTACTATAATCATATATAATTGACCCTGTTAGGCCTAATCAAATGTAAATATTAACAATTGTTGCAAACCATATAAAGTAAAACACATAACTTGCCATCCACGCTGAAAAATAAACTGATATGAAACAATAGTGCAGAAATAGACCATTTAAATAAGTCCATTCAGTTCAAGGATGTTTTAAACCCCAACAGCTTGGCAATGAACTTCAAGAAGCTGTCCATTAATCCTCAGTGATGTAAACGCACCACCACTAGTACCTTCAATGTTACACATCCACAAACATAATATTTCCAATGGCCCAAAAAAAGTTATTACAAACAATAGATGCAAACCCGTTAGTCCATTATAGTTGAAATCAGTTGTTTCGCCAAAATCAGAAACCGGGCTTGAAAGTACCTGGTTAGTGCTGAAAGAGACTTATTTCAACATTCCCAAAAGGAAAATAACAATCTATTAGTTTCCAGATCACATCAAAAAGCCGTTTTACAAAGGCAAAAACCAACAGCCATTCACAGGCATAACCAGCCATCCATGCTAACAAGTAAAATAATATGAAAAAATGCCAAAAACAGAACATATTAATATGTCCATTTAAGTAAAAAATGTTTAATCCCAACGACTTGGCGATGGGTTTCGAAAAGCTGTCCAATAATCCCAAATGATATTAATGCACCACCACTAGTACCTCTGATGTTCGACATCCTCATTTGCCAAAAACATGATGTTTCTGATAGCCCAAAGTTATTGCAAACCATAAATACACTCCTGTTTAGTTGTAATTGAAACAGTAGTCCCAATATGTAGAACCTGAAAGGTATAAATCCAAAAATAGAAAGTGCTTCTGCCAAAATCAAAAACTGGGCTAAACAGTACCTGTTGAGTGCTGGAAGAGTTTAATACCAACGCTTCAAAGGGAAATTACCTGTGTATTTGTTGCCCAATCTGCTAAGTCACGCTGACTATGCAGAAACCACCAAAACAAATCCAGCGTCCGTTTACGATGTAAGCAGAACGTGGAGGGAATAAATATACAAGAGCACTATAAATCAACCATGGGAGAAATAAATAAAACCATTATGTATGTAGTTGCAGATACGACCATGCAGCCTACATCAGATCCACAGGCCCCCAGCAGGAAACAGAGACAAGTGTAACTGCAAAACAGATCCTCCTGCATGAAAGGCAATTGCATGGCTCCACAAAGTAAGATACATCCAAAAAAAACGAGCCAGAAAACTGTGACCTGAAAAGATTTATTGATTAGTGCAGCATACCTACCTTGGTTGCATACCTGTTCTGTTGTCCTCACACATGCTGTTTTCCTTCCACTGCCGTTCTTCCTCAGCTTCACCTATTTCCTCTTGTTCCTGAGGTGTTAGGTCCCTGAGTGATTCCCTGAACTCTTGTGCTTTCTTTCCAGTCAAACTTCTAGGTGTTCTGCCTAGTCAGTGTTGCCCTTAGAGCCTTCAGTTGATTGTGGCAAACAGTTGTTTATACTTTGAGCCAAATGTTTCACTGGGGATGACTTTGCAGTCACTGATTCTACCCCAGTGCCCTTTTCTTCCTAGGAAGATGTCTTCATGAGTTGCATGTTGGCCACTCATGTATGTAATCTTGAGACTGTCTCTTGCTGAACCATGTGTTGGCCACCATCAAGCCATTTGCCAGATAAAAGTCTAGAGTGGCCTCTCCTTTTTTATTCCTGTTGCCTCTCCCACGTTAGCAACACCACAAGCATAGCTGGCTCAACCAGTACCCTGTATTAGTCTCAAGAACTAGTGCATACCCCATCAGCTCTTCAGGTGAAGAGCCAGCCAGATGTCCAGATGCATGACATGCCCACCCTCACCCTGCCATTCAGCTTCCTTTTCTACTGCCTGCCCTGACCCTCATTCCACACATTTAAGTGAGTAAAGAACTCATTTATTTTTTTAAACTGTAGCAAACTACTTACTACATACTGTAGATTGGAAGCTAGATAATGGTTAATGTGTTTACCTTGCAGACGCAGTGTAGAGGGTTTGATTCTCACATTTGAGAAGCCTGACTAAGTTTATAAAGGCCCCTAGGTTTATTAGCTAGTAAACAACTATAACACTAAATTGTGGTTGCAGTTGATGCTTCATTAAGCTGTTTAGGTGGGAAGTTGGTATAATGGTTAAGGTGTTTACCTTGCAGACACAAAGTACAAGGTTTGATTTTCACATGAGGTAATTGGTTATGCTTAAAGTGGCCCAGAAGGGCAGTTAGCCTAGTACTAATCTATGAACAAATGTAACAAACAGTTGCTACAGTTTATACCCTACCTGCATGAAGATCTATAGCTTTCAGGTTTGAGTGAAACAAATCTTTTAAACTGTTAAAAACTGCTTGCTATAAATGTAGCAAATAGTTGAAGAGTTTATACCCTGTCTGCCCTGAGAACTACTGCACTCAAGTTTGAGTTAAAAAAAAAAATAAAATCCTCGTTTAAACTGTTGCAAACAGTTGCTACAATTTATATCCTGAATAGAGCACTACAGCACTCAGGTTTGAGAGAAAAAAATATACATATATATTTTTTTACCTTTAAACTGAGCAACCTGCTTACTGCAATATAGCAAGAAATTGTTAAAGTTTAGAACACACATGGAGTGCTATAGTGCTCTTGTATGACTGCAAATGCAATACTGGATTTTAAAAGCTGGCATGGATTAAAGAGTAATTGGGATTAGCTGGTGGTGCCCCCCAACACTTTGCACCAGTGGCAGTTGTCCCTCTTGTCCTGCCCTCAGCTACATTCTTGGGTGAGTTTGAGGTAGAAGCACTCCACATGTTTTTGGCTAGAGACACAGGGAGAACATGCAAACTCCATACAGGCATTAGCTGAAGGTCAGGATCTAACCTTATACATGGTAGGTGAAGACCTTAACCATTATGTCATGTGGTCTTCAGTCTTAAATCAGGACTGAAAATAGAACCATTCCTCCAAAACAGGGACAGTTGAGAGGTCTGGTATGTTTATAGGTATATGCTAGGTGAATGAACACCAGAACCTTTATAAGCCTAGCCAAACAACCCAACCCGATTGTGTCCCTATCTATCATGGGCATTTCTTAGGAGATGCAGGTTAGTTAGGAAGTTTCTAAAAGTTATGTGTGGAGGGTATGTTAATTTGGGCACAGTTACTGTCTGTCTCTACCTATTAGAGAGAGAGAGAGTGTGTGTGTGTGTGTGTGTGTGTGTGTGTGTGTGTGTGTGTGTGTGTGTGTGTGTGTGTGTGTGTGTGTATGTTTGTGACTTTGTATGTGCGCGTGTGCTGGAACACAGCTGCAACAGGAGTAGCAGCACTGTGGAGAGATCTTACAGACACACCCAAGGCATCCACAGGAAATGTGTGTGCAGACCATACATGGCCTTAGTCACACTGTGAGGGTCGTCAAAGGCATCTTACAGGCCCCGCTCAGAGAAAGGAGTACTGCATGAATGTGAACAATGATCCATATCATACATGACTGTGCCATGAGTTCCACTCCCTCATGGACAGCTACATTTCACCCTCTTCCCCCAATCCAAATAGTGGCGTGGGAGTGTTGCACTACGTGTGCCTTACTGTGACCTTCCCCTTAACCAGTGGCCCTCATTACTAGAGAATGAGTTGGAATGGTCAACTGCAAATGTGCATAGCACTCTGCCTGTGTGCAATGGGAGACCTTGGTCATGCAAGCTGCCTAAAGAACATGTGTCTAATTTCACACATATAGGACATGCACTCCCACAGTTCACCACTCACACTTCTCCTAAAATACTTACCATCTCAGTAAAGACTGAGCTGTTGTTATCCACTCCTTTTATGATGGCCTTGTACATTTGCTGGACCATAGACATTAAGATAGCTAGCTCAGGTGAGGGAGGCACCTATTATATCTACAGCCACCAACACTACATCCACTCTTCCACATGCTCAGTACAACTTGCAGCAGTAAGGGGGGGTTATATTGCAGATGGACAAATCCTTTCACGGTTAGATCTGTACGGAACTTCTTTGTCCTTCAGTGTGTTCTTGTATGTCTGGGATGGGTTCCACAGACACAGAGGCCATGTCTACTAACCAGGGCAGGGATCTGAACCTCATACTTCCTGCATCCAACACTGACACCATTTCCACTGACTGTACTAAGGTTTGTTTGCCATCATTGTCAAAGTCAGAGTCATTAGACAGCATTATGTCCACAATGGAGGATCCTGATAAAATGTCAGCTGTAAGGATACCACAAGATAAAACCCACAATAAGTAAGACCCATCATCACTAAGTGATTCCCAGTGTGTGAATGAATACTACTGACTATAGCAGTAGGACTTAATAATTGCTACCTTACCTTGGACTGCTGGTCTTCTACTTAGAAGCCCTGATGTTCCTGTGAAGAGAAGAGCATGTAAGTCTCACTACACAACACAGTTACCCAGTATGTAGCTATGGGGTCATACATGATCTGCCCACACATTTCCTGTGGGTGCCCTGGACCTGTCTCAGAGATCTGACCACAGTTTTATAACATCTGTTGAGGCTGTGTCCTAGCAGACACACAATCACATGGCCAACAGAGATTCTTGGAAGGCAGTCAAGCTCTGTACTGATATCCAGGATTATATCATGGTCTCTTGATGGCTCAGATCTCCATGCAGAGAGGCAAGGAAATCTTCCATTTTTAATAATACTGGTCAGTAATGTGCCACCTCTCATCACCCTCAGTTGCTGTGCCAGGTGAGTGCCATGTGCTTTGGCAGCACTATTCATGTCAGAGGACCAGGATCTGATGAGCTCATACTTTCTTCCCTGTCAACCAATGACATTTATCAAATCCGACCAGGCACAGTTGTGAAAGGGTATCTGCAGGAATAGCTCATCCTCTGTATAAAATAACTTGCATTTCCTTTGCTTTCTATTTCTAGGTATCCTCCTGTGTAAGTAAAGGGAAAATGTGTGCGAGACTAGGCACATCAGTGGGTATCATACACCCACCCTGATAAAATCTATATCTGCTTCCTGTGTGTTACAGGCATTTGTCAGTAATAAATATCTTTGGGTTGTAACACACTTACATCTGCATGCCCTTGGACAGTGTTTTTTTTACCTCTAGAGCAGTGAGATCCCCAACCACTGAAAACTGGCAATGAGCAGATGCCTTGTCAAGGCTACAGTTTATGGCATCAAACAATGGCCTGTTTGAAGATTCCACAGCTGACTATCATCCCCATGCGATGTGTGCCAGTGACTGACCTTCCAGATGGAATGCCTTTGACAATGAAGGGTTGTAAACATACATGTCTAATTTGACTATATCATATCTCTCAACTGTACAGATTTCTGCAGAATGCCCAGATTTTTGCCTTATGTTTTTCATCTGTTCCTTATAAAATTTGTGGTTTTCTAGGAAAAATCACTAATGACTGAAGTCACTATATAATGATATACAATTGAGTTTCAGATTTCATATCATTCAGAAAATGCATGCTAACACAAATCCAGTTATTCTAGCAATCTTCTAAGTTTAGAAGAGCAGTATTTAAAATCTGTCCCTATTTTTGATCCTTTGCCCCCCCATTACTTTAGGCATTGTCTGGATTTTCTTGCACTAAGAGGTTGAGAGGTATGCTAAATATACAGAACTCAGTTAAGGGCAGATGTACTTCAGTGACACTGCAGATACGTCTTTAAGTAGGAGGAAGTTGTTTCTGCTCCAAAGTGTGAGTCAAACAGGGGGTCTATATAATATATGAGCGAATCTCACAAATTGCGAACGCTCACAACATCGAACGTGCTGGACCTTGAACTTCCTATTGTGGGGGACTGCACCCCCCCACACCCCCCACTAAATATATATTCCAACTCCGAGATCGCACTACAGTGAGGAAAGGGGCAAATATCCCATTCTTCATTGTACCGTGATCTCAGAAAAAGCACTTTGAGGTCTGGTACGTTCGATATTATGAGCATTCGCAATTTGTGCGATTCGCTCATATGATATAGACCCTCAAACAGGTACAAAGATACATGTACTTATGGCTACACTATTATTATCCTTTTTTTGGGGGGGGATATGTAACAATCTAATGCAGTTAGTGTCAAACAGCCAATGTACACATATGTAAGCTATTTCACAATCTCCCCTACACTTGTTGTTCATCTGTATTCATTCATGCTGATGGATCCAGAGTTACTATGTGCATAAAAGTGTCCTTAATTCCTCCTATCCTATAAAAAAGTTCAAAATAGATCTATGAAGTACAGGAATGAAATTATTCTGCTCATTGCCTACCTGTCATGAGGGTTTAGCTACCTGTACACAGCCTCATGCAACATAATCACGCACAGCTGTCACCTATATAATCACATTACTATTATGGTTAAAGTTGACAAGGCAACATATTAAAGCAAATACATGCCATAGAAATGTACTGTAGAACTGCTCATGGACTTGCACCCTTCTGTGGCAAGGTTACAGTTAAACACCTCATACTAGTCTACATGTATGCACCTCTAACATACAACATTAACAGACATTTTAATAAGCACAGAACATATGCAGTTTTAGCAAACATTTCATGTGAAGGAAGCAAATAATTACAACTTTTGAAGTGAGAACAAGTGTAACCTTTAGTAAAGTAACTTTCTCTTTCAGTTACACTAGCCTGGGAAGTTGCTTGACTGTAATCCTCCATATCACGATGGGGTTCAAGGCAGCTGCCAGGGTTTTCATCACATAAATTTGAGGCTTTTTGTGTGACAGTTATGTTAATTAACCACCGCCTAATGAATGTTATTGAATAGCAGTTTCAAATCTTTGTACCTGTGTTCCAAGTTATGTTGAGTCTCCCTCTGAGTCATGCACTCCCACAAGCACCTACAAAGGGTACTGAGCATGTGTGGGTTGTCAATGACCTTTATGAGGACATGAGAAAACTGTTAGTTTTGTAGCTTATTGATGTGCTAAAGAGCAAAACTGCTAGGCACACACTGACTACACATGCCATATTTCACACCTAACACCACCCTGCTATGTCAACATTTTGAGTGCTACAGGATGGTCACACCTGTATAGGCCATGGTATCAAATGCCATATGTTGTGTGACACATGCTTAAAACATAAATGGGCATAATTGTGACTCACCTGCCATAGCTATCTGGAATTACACCTGGCAAATAGCCATGTCTTCCAGGGGCACTGACTGTTGCAGGGTTCCCTGGTGGCTCAGCAAGGAAAGTTGCATTTTCCTTTATCTGCTGCATAAGAGCAACTGGGAGCACCTGACTGGGGACTCTTATGAGGACCCCCACTTTAAAATGGATGCCTGGTAGAGTTTTGCCAGAGTAATGCCTGATGCCACTGGCATTCCACACTCTGGTGAGCAGTGCAAGCACCAATATATTGACCTGAGGAGGCTTCTTCCAGATCTTCTGAGCTGGTAGGAAGAAGAGGTTTGAGTAAGAACACCTGAGGTGGGTTGTAAAGTATCTGCCTTGCATGGTCATAATGGTTGCCTGACTAATATTTGTGTTTATCATAGTTATACAAATTAATAACCTTTTCTGTTTCTTCTAGCTTGGGAGGCTATATTGGAGACCAGTCTTCTGTATCTGAGCTGAATGGAGATACTTTCCAGGCATAGGTTATATCACTTTATAGGCATAGGTTATATTACTTTATAGGCATAGGTTATATTACATCTTTTCATTTGGTAATTATAATTGCATTTACAGTGTCTTACTGTATTTGCTGTCTTTCAGAAGCATGCAAGAATGTGGCCCTCTGAAGGTAGTACTGCCTGTCTTAATGTGTGCAGAGGGCATGACCAGCACATTTCCTGATATTCTGTATATGAGCATAGTGTCATACAGCTTATCAGTATGTTTGACCTTTATACATGCTAGACTTAGACATGTTGCAGAGAATAACTATAGCATAATAGTGGTATACAGCATCCCTCTGGGATCAGCGTAGCAACTGTCTGATGCTAGGGCAGAATGAATTACTACTTAGCTCATCACAAGCTACCTGAGAGAGATGCAAATATTTATCTAAGGTGGAGGCAGCACTCTCGCAAAAAACTCAGTCTGTAAACACCGAACACCCACCCACAACACTCCTCACAAATACATGGACAATTATCATATGCTGAGGCTATAAAAAGTCATTGCTTTAGCTTCCATGGGGAAAACAAGACCAGGTTTCAGTGGAAATTAAATACCACATCCCAAACTGCTACATCCAAACTGAGTATCACCAGGAAAACAATTGCCCCAACCCAAATACGCTTAAACCCACCATTTATAACAATAATGTATTGGTGATTGGTAACTCCATAGTAATGCACAGAGACTCTACCTTCATAAGGCTGGATAAACACAGAGCAACAGTGTGTTATCTTTGCAGTGACAAGATGTCTGACGTCTCCTTGGCCCTAAAATGAGCAGATATGACTAAGACATGATGTTGATCCATGTATGTGTGTAAATGAGATGGTGCGCAAACCCAAAGGGAAATGCAGAGAGATATTTCCAAGCTTTCCATACATGTCACAAATGCAGAAAAGAGTCTGGCATTGCGTGGAATCCTACTTTTGCCAAGATACAAGGAAAAGATGATTGATTTCAGCAACTGCCTGAGTAACTGGTGTCATTTGAGGGGGATGAACTGCGGCATGAGATGAACTGCTGCATAGCTCCACTTGCTTTGCCAAGGACTGCTGTCACTTCTTATTCCAAGGCTTGTGCCCCATAGTGCAGTTTTATGCAGAGTCCAGCTAAGGAAGCTTCCAACATAAAATATAACAAACAAAGCACCAGACAATATCAATGTGGTGCTACTCAGTCCTAAGAGTCTAAATAACAAATAGCCTTACCTTGAAGCCCTTATACATTTGTGGCACATTCACGTGTGTGGAGTATTAATGAAACCTGGCTTATGAGTGCAGACAGAACTTCTCCCATTACCAAGGTTTTATAAACCTATCATACCTTTAGACCCAGAGGGAACTGTGATGGAGTATTCATATTTGTTAAAGACTCAAGTGAATCAACTCAGCTAAATAAAACCAACTATCAGATCATAGCATGTTACAGGATTATTTCAATGACCCCCATAGCCCATGCCCATCTCTTAAATACATTGGATGAACTTCATATACACAAAAATGCCTTCATCCTGGCAGTCTTCAACTACCTGTAAATAAACTAGGAGACCTATACCTCAAATATAGGTGAAGCCACTAAATTCCTCAATTTTATAAACAAGACTTCCCTGGATCAATTAGTTAAACAGCCCACTAAGGGTCAAACCATTCTGGACCCAGTCCTTCCAAATGTGATAGATATATGTACTATTCCACAAGTATACCCTTCCTCAGGCAATACTAACCACAAATTGGTAACCTTCTCTCTCAAAATTTCTAAACCAAATGAGACAAATATCACAATATTCAAACATTTTAAATGGAGAAAATTTCTGCAATTCTACAATGAGCTTTCTAACGTCAGATATAAATGAGCCCCTCAAACGATTGACACAACTAGTAGTTACGCAAATAAAATCTGTGATCAAGTAGAAAACTGAATAAACTTGTCAGTCTCTACAAAAATAAATAAAAAAGGAAGGAAAAAGCAAACTAGCCCGATGGGCCACATGCATAAATAAATAATACTGAGAAAAAAATCTCATTAGAATATATAGAAAAACTGAAGATCCACAAATCAAAGTTAACATCAAAAGATTTCCAAGGTAAAACACCATCAGGAAGACTTAGCCTTTCCGTGAACTTAGGCTGGCATTGGAAGTTGAGAATAATTACAAATCCTTCCTTCCTTATATCTAGATGCTATGGAATAACACCTAACATTACTCTAAAATCATTCAAAAATGTTACTACTTGGATGCAGTCAATGCAGCAAATATACTGGCAAACAAACTCAGTGGTAACTTCACTCCAGAGACATCTATACCAAACTCATATCTACCAAAGGACCTAAAACACTGTATCATCACAAAAAACATTTGTTAAAAGTATTTCCAAAATAAAAAATACATCCTCTCTGGGAGCTGATAATATACCTGACTGCCTGCTGGACAGCACTTAGTATGTGCTGGTGGACCTGCTCCTACAGCTGTTCAACCAGGGCTTATTCACTGGCTTTGTCCCTGAGGTTTGACACAGCAGTTGTGATGTCTCTTCACAAGGGCAACCCCAGTATAGATCCCAGTAATTACCTACCCAACAGCTTAATGAGGCTCTACTGCAAGATAATGGAGACTGTCACAAAAGGCATGAAAAACTACAATAAAAAATCTTGTGAAACTTGACCCACAGCAGTTTGGCTTTGCTGGGGGTAGATCCTATTTAATTAGTCTGGTAAATATTTTTGAGAGGATAACACAAACCATGGACAGTGGTCATACTATTCATACAGCATATCTCATCTTCCCCAAAGCATTTGATACTATACCACATTGGCACCATTATTGAAAAGCTAAATGTACTTCAAATCAGTCCCTATGCAGTTAGCTGAATAGCTAATTGTCCAGAGGACTGAACCCACACCATGAGGGTGGCAGGTACAGCATTAGAGAGCATGAAAGTAACCAGTGGAGTACCAGAGGGTTCCTTGCTAAGACATTTGCTATTTGGTATATACTTCTGTGATCTCCAAATCAAAATCAGGAACTCTGGTTAACCAAGTTTGCCAGTGATTGTAAATTGGGTGTTATACCTGAATCCCCTTCTGCTATGCAGAAGCTACAAACTGAACTTACACATATTTATAGTTGGTGCACTGATAATTGGCTAACAGTAAATTCAATATTGTTGCACTTAGCAAACACAATCTCTACCCAGCTTGTCTTATAGAAAAAAATTTCCAAAATGAAAATATAGTGAGATACCTTGGAACATGGGTAGATAAGTCTCTCTCCTTTGACTATCATGTTACAACAGTCAGATAATCCTATCTGGAACAGCTGATCATAAAAAGGTATTTCCTCCTGTATATTCTGCATTGATCAGGACCATCATAAAATACAATTCCTCCTTTAGAATGTATCTTAGTAAACATAGCAAGTAGTTAAATAGACCATACAGGTTCCTAACAAAAAATATCATGGGACTAAAAGACCTGAGCTATCAAAAGAGACTAGAGGCTTTATCCCTATATTTGGTGTACTACAGTATCCTTAGGAGTGATCTGTACCTTGCTTTCTGGGCCATTATGGATCCAGCATCCAAGAATTTTTATTTCTCTACAAATTAAACAGTCCTGCAAACAGTGGAGCCATAGATCTGAACATGCTTGTGCAAATAAACAAATCACAGTGGACAGAGAGATTTGTCACACAATGACTACCCCTTCTCTGGAACAACCCCCCCCCCCAGATCAGGCAACATAACAAATTATCTTCCAGTAAGATGTAATTAGGCAATTAGATGGGTGTTTACAAATTCACCCCAGGTATGATTTTCTTATCATTCCTTGAAAAAATGAGGTAAGGTCTAAGGTAGGTAATGGCTAATTGTAAATGGCTGCATGGCCCAGTTGCTTTGTACATTCTATGCTACTATGATTCAATAACTGCTGTCTCTAGGCATACCATAAGTCTTTCCTACAAGTTCCACAGCACATCTGTACATGCACATCAGGAATGCCTCTGTCCCACTTTTCAGATAGCATGCCCTAGCACAGAGGCAGATTTATAATACATGCAGGTAGTTGGCAGCACTATATTGATGTGTAGTTTTCTGCTGTAGTAGTATGTAGCCATTTGATATTCTACTTAGTATGTAATATATGCATGTCTTATGCATATGCCTTTTCCTCTCCTGTCCCCGTTCTTTGTTGCTGTCCTATTTTATTGATTATTTCCTGTTTATTTTATTTTTCTCCATTTATGTTTGTATTTTTACAGTAGCTGCCAAGGCATGGACATGGTATGCAGTCCTCCAGCAGGCCCAGTTATTCCCTGCATGTGCCCCACCTGTAACCGAGCCTGTCTCCCTGGTGGGTGCAGCAGAGGGCAAACAGAAGGCTACCTATTCTGTCCATTGTGTTGTTTCACCAGCTGGATGTGCCATTGTTCTCTGTGGTAGCCTGCTAGAGGTGAGGACTTTGTTACACATGGAGAATTGGTCGTGTGTGAGATGATAAACCAGGGCTAAAAGATCATATCAGCTGCCTTCAGAGTCCTCATGTGACTAACGGAGTCTCATTAGCAGTTGTCCCTACAATCACCACCACAAGTAGGGTTCAGTGGGCAAGGTCATCAGGGTGTTGTCTGACCTTCCCTAGGGTTTGTCACAGGCAGTGAGATACAGAAGGCCATACCCACCATAATCCCCAACCCTCCTCTGTTTGTTGTCCAATCCTGTCCGTTACTAGTGTTCTGCCTGTGTTTGTCTGAATCTAAAGCCACTGCCTTTACACACTCAGTGTAGCAGTATAGTCAGTCTTTGTCTCTGTTATATGTCTGTGCATGTGCCTCTACCTCTGACCCTCTCCATCTTAATATACCTTTGCCTTGCCTTACATTGTCCTCCAGCTTTCCTTCTTAAATCAAAACAAAAAAAAGGAGCACTTATCTCAAAAAAATGTATACCCTTCCTCCCTCATCAGACTTCCATTCTTAGCTTTCCTAAGTATGTTAATCTACTTCCTGCTCCTGTTTCCTACTGTCATACATATTCATTCCAGCCTTTATATTGTCAAAACAATTTTAATCATTGTAGTGTACTCTTTAAAGTTAGTACTTGTTTTTCCAAATCTATTTTTCTCATCATACTTTTAGCTGCCATTGTGGGATTTCCTCCTTCACTGAAAGTCCTGTGCTTGCATGAGAGGGTTTTCTAATCAGTAACAAACTGGGCTGTGAAGCTGTGAATTTCTACCTTTTTTAATTGATAATAAACCTTGGGCTACATTAAACTGTATTGCATTAGACATTTCGCAATCATGCCATGCGCGATTCTGGATCCAAGAAGCAGAGAATAAGTTGATATTATGATGAACAAAAGTACTGCAGACACTTCATGTGTATATGTACCTCAAATCTGCAGAAACAAAAGCTCACCTAAATTTAATGACACCATTTTACTTACAAAAACAGTATGGCATCATATGAATATGTCAACGTGGTAAGAAGTAAAACAGTTACAATGAAGTATCAGTGGCAATTATACTTAACGTGTACCCTGTCTTGTTTTGGAATTATCTTGAGTTGTTTATAATATGTTTTATACTCATATTTTGTTTATTATTTCTAAAAACAAGATGCATAAAAATTGCATGGCATCATGCAAAATGTCCCATTAGTGGCACAATGGGGAGGGGTTGACATAAGGGTCAAGGTCTTTACCTCAACGGATACAAAGCACAGGGTTTGACTCTGACCTCTGGTTATTAGTTAGGCTTGTAATAGTCTGTAGACTGTTAGCCCAGTATGAATCAATAAATCACAACAAACAAAATTGCTCCTGATACTCTTTGAGTAGCTTGTACAGTTTAAAAAATATTTAGCAAATTATTCATTTAAAATAAATATTGTGTGGCTTATTTTATTTAAAATAAATGTTGTGTGGCTTTATTTTATGGGAAAATTTAAACTCTGTGACATGTGATGTATTTTTAAACACATTTACAAAGATGTTTTGTGAAGAGTAACTCTACTTTTATATTTTTCTATCACTCTAAAGGAAATAATAATGCTTATGTGTTATACAGTTATACCACCTTCATTTTTGAGTAGTTACTTTACGTGTGTGTGCGCCATGATTCATATATCTGCCTATTATTATATTAGAAATTGTGCCTTTGCTTGAAACCAGAATCGCTGAATAATGATTTGTTTTGCACAGACTAACAAATCTGAGGTCACTCCTATCCTTTTCCTTAAAATACAGCATTGTCAGAGTTTGTTATACAGGAGTGAGACATGCAGGGTCTCTTCTCCATAGTGTATGGCTCATTTAACTTCTTATAATATTTCTATTATTATTATGTTGTTGTTGTTTTCAGGTTTAGCAGAATAGAATTTCTGTAAAATGGTTTTGATTAAAGAATCTTTGCTAAAACTGGATTAGATGACTCATATCACATCCACTGTATTTCTTCTATAGAATGTCTATAATTGGCACCTTAGTTTATTCCCCATATATTAACCACGACACCAATCATTTATTGTCTGCTGTTTGACTTTAATGTTTTATGCACCAGTATATGGAAACTTGCACTTTTCTTTATTCTGTATTTGGACTCTTCTAAGAGTTTGTCATAGTTAAGTTTTTGGTTTACTATCTATCAAATGAAATAGAAAGAACAGACTTATCCTGCTCTTTAAAGGGGTATAGATGATTTCTCTGTCATTATGATGCTCAATATTTGAGCCTGTTATGTGATATTAGGTAACATTAATTAGGAGTGAAAAATGAGAAGCTTGTTTTCCATATAAACAGTAGTTCATTCAATCTCATAGTGTTTTTAACAAACAGTTCAATGCTAGAATCAAGACTAAAACAAAATCTTAATAAAATGGATTCTGACAATATAATGAGTATAGATGACAAGATGATAAAGGAATCCTCGTTTACTTGGTATAATTTAAATTAAATTAATTTTTTACAGTTCACATTTCATTAAATCAAAGGGGACTGCTCTGAACTTTGATATGTTGCTTGGGTTTCACCTGTACTTTAAACCAAAGTGAGTATTTCCACATTGCTCTTTGTTAATCATTCATGCATTGCAAACTTCTGATGGAAACACATCTATATCTAAATGAATAACATTTCTCTGACAGGTCACTAAAGCCACCACAATAAAGGATCAAGGATTATGCAGTTTGACTATTTTCTGTTGTTACACATATATCGAGAGCTGTTAAATGCATTTCAGAAATGAGGCCTACATTGTTATTCTGACTTAAAATACAGAGGTTCATCTAGTTCCAGCTTACCTCGCACCCAGCTGGTATCTGTTGTCATGGGGACTGGTTTGTCCGAGCTCTGGAATGCCAACAGTGAGGAGCTGCCATGATGCCTTTCTGCTCTGGAAATGTCATTGTCATAACACAGAAGGTCACCTGAAGATGCTGGAGTCCAGTACAACTCTACACTATTCACAAATGTGGCTTGATTTAATGTGCTATCTTCATTCTTGTTAAATGCCATTTCATTGCCATTAAGTAATGTCTCTGGTACTTTATTTTCTGTTCCCTCTGATTGAATTTGAGATTCAGGTGGAATAGCTGATGCAGAACTTAGAACTGCAGTTGAAAATGTCATAAGACAGTGGTGAGGAGATGGACATCCTTGTAACAAGTATGGGACTTCATTAGGTTCTTGTGTTTTGGTTTGAGTTACTGAACCATTTTGGTTATCAGCATCCTGAGTATTTTCAGTGAAGGACTCAGTATTGGCTGTTGTTGGCCTTTCCTGAAATTCATGGCTTAGATTTGAAACTAGAGAAGTTGTGATAGGTTGTTGTGTAATAACCGTGAAATCAGTTTTTTTCTGGTTCTCATATTCTTCATTTCTTATGACCTTAATGGTGGAAAGCTGTTTTTTCGGTAGATAAGAACTTGGGTATTGCCTTATGGAAGGGATCAAGCTAGGATGCTGATTTTCCACCTCTGCAGCTGAAAAGGAATTGAACTTTGTTTTATGTTGCAGAAATGCTGTACTGTTATTTAAGTTATGGGCTGAAGATGCAATATGCTTTGAAGTGGTTTTGAAAATATCAGAGCCTGAAGATATCAGATCATGTTTAACGTTGTCTGACTCTTTATGATCTTTAAATTTGACTCTACAACTTGATGTTATCTTGCTTTTAAAAACTGGAATTTGAGACATGGTGTTCAAACCACCTGCTTGGTGAGTATTAGTAGGAAAGTGACTGACAGTATTATTGAAGGAATGAACCTGAATTTTTCTTTTCACGATTGGACTAAGAGGGATTGAATGAGTTCCATCAGTGTAGACAGATTTAGTTAGAGGATGGTTAGATGACTGCTTAGCTTTTATGGATGTAGGTAACCGATGCAGGTCTGGGCTCAAAGATTGCTTCTTTATGTCATTGCAGATATAACCAAAACGCATTTCCATGTCTTTGGCTGTACCACTGCAATTTCTTCCTGCAAAATAAACACAGGTTTGGTTTCGTTGGGTTAATTATAACATTTTGTGCATGTAGTTTAGTGAATATAATCATATAAGTAAAACTGTTGTGAATATAAACCTGGGTTTATTATACTGTTGATTCTTAAGAGTTCAAGCTGAAGGAAGACAGAGATCTCATATCTTTGTCCCTGAGACTAACCAAAATATGTAAAAATGTACCTGACCCTTTGGAATAAAGGGAAAAAAAACCCTGATTGAGACTGGAAAGAACTGGGTAGCAGAAGGTAGGAATGACCAACTTTTACTAATTTGCCCATCTTAGGAGGAAGGAGATGGTAAACCCAGTTTAGCAAATTATTTCCATTCAAGAGAAGGCTTATACATTCACAATAGACATAGGACCAGGGGATATGGGCTTTGCTCAAGTTAGCCACTAGCTATGTGATTAAGCCCACTTAAGAGACAACCCAACAGCTACATGCAAGACATTTTACATGATTAATTCTCTCTCACAGGGTGCAGCAGGACCAGTTAATAATAAAGCCTGATAGCAGGCAGCATAAAGTAAAAACAAGTATGCAAGAATATAGGTGACACTTTTTTCAAAACTGGCCATTTATTCAGGAACAAGCAGAAAAATAATGCTTGCAAATCAAACTCTAATGCCTTAAGCACGTTTCATTATGTAGTTGCAGCACAGATAAGTATAATCCAAAAAAAATTAACCTTCTTTATATTTGACAACATGATACTGCATTGCTTTCACTATGATCAAGTTACAGAGTCTCTGTAAAATGTTAATGTTGCTCAGAGTTTTCTTATTTGATTACATTTCATTATATACAACTGGTCTGGGTGATGTAGACTGCTTTATCTTTGTCCTATCAATTTTTATCTTCTTAGCTCCAAATTCCCTGACTTGAAGCTCTCCAAAGCAAATGCTTACTAAATGAATACTGTTTCATATTACATAAGTAAACCATTTCAAAGTGTTTAGTAAAGTATAACTTTTTATCTTATAAGCCAAGACCATTTTCAGAGGAGGCTGCAGTGATTAAACCTCTAAAAATTAATTGAATGGAAACAGAAATAATATAATAGTTACATTATTAGTCAATATAGTCATCAATAACATCCTAATTAGCATAATCAATCACAGGTCATTGAAAATTATGGGATATAGTTAACATGCATTAATTATTATCTGTATCAAGAAAACATACTGGAAAAGAGTATTTTATAGACAAATTAAATATACATATAACAGCATCAAAATATTTATCACAGCATTGTTTGAATTTTAAGTAATATACACAAAACTACCGATAACGGAGAATAGACCAGTAGTGGTGTTTTTTTGTAGACAGTTGTTAACTAATTGGTTAGTAAATGAGAGAGAAGTCTTGGCATCGACATGCAAACCGTGAACTGGGAAAAGAATATTTGAAAATTCCTGGATTGATGATAAAAATGGTGAAAAGAGGCAAGAGAGAAAGGTATGGGATAAGAAGTAGAAGATTTCTAACAGTGTGAAGCAAAAAAAAAAAAAGAAAGACACAAACAGGTTAAGGAAAAACAAAGAAAAGAAGTAGGGAGGGGACCATCATAAAGGAGCTCAAACATTGAACAAAAGTGATGAAAGTGGGACAACGGTATTCAGTATTCTTCAAGTACTGTGGGGCTAGCCTCTTTGTTCTAGGAGACAGCAGAGTTTAGAAACACACAGTAATAGTAATAGTATTAGAACAGATCTCTTTGCAAAGGTAAAAGCAATTGTCAATACATTGAGATTCTGTAATCTTTTTAATCTCAGATTTGATATAGTTCTTATCTTAATATGTAAGAAAATTCTAGACTCAAAATTTATAGACATTAAAAACAGAATACCAGCTATGGGATTATTACTTCTACCCTAGAGTGTTCAAGACCACTGTCTGGATCTTAGCTTCAGTGTGCTCCATGATCTAGATCAATATGTCTCTCTGAGCTTTCATAATTTTCTCACAGGGTCACCAAACATTTTTAAGTTTTTATCAATAGTAGAAGGGACTCAAGGAATAGCTGTGATATCACAGGAGTGCACAATAACACCATGTGTTTACACTGTAGTAGGACAGCTTCATGGCATTTGTGATGCCCCACCACTGGATCAATAATTAAGGAGCCTCAATCCTTACCACTGGCAACAGTGGGGGATGTACACTGGGAGGATGACAGATACCTACACAGTATTTCCAGGTACAGCTCTCTGCATTAAGTGCAATTCCCCTTAAAAGCACACAGAGACCACAGTCAGTCTGGGGCTGATTTCTCCTTCTTTCTCCAGATCCCCAGTAAGACTTCCCACTGGCACAGCTACAGAGTTGAGATCTCTGCTGAGTGGCCAAGCCAAGACCTCCAGCACCCTCTCTGATACACACTCTCCTTGAGATTTGATTTACACACACACACACACACACACACACACACACACACACACACACACACACACACACACACACACACACACACACACACACACACACACCTGGGAAAGGCTGGCACAGGTTTCCTAGCTGTTTCTTCTTTTGCCTAGACTATAAGGTAATTATCACTGCCACCTGCCAGCTCCTAATCAGCTACTTTAAGGGCCTTAACAAAGGGTGTCCAGTCTTACTGTGAAATGTTACCTATCAATATAAATGGTAGTTTCACTTAGAGCAAGGCTATTAGGAGTGGCCTACACAGTGTCACCAAATAAATATGCAAGTACTCTCAGAACTTAAATATCTCTACAGAGATTAGCCGTAATGAAAGTTTTAAATATATTTAATAATAAATAATAAAAGAACAAGACAATACTAAATATATAATTGCAGTGATATCAGAGTTCAAAATCACAGGAAATATTTAAAACAGCATTGCAGGGCAGTCTCAAATAAATAAAGGAAAAATCTAAGCTAAGCTGAGCTATATTCCTGACTATATCTAAGAGAATTACTATACCTTAGTTAACTTTCTTACAGAGGAAGGCAAATGCGTGGTGAGTGGGTCTTCTTGTTAGGTCCAAGACAAACTACAGAATGCTGTGTCTCTCTAAGCGGCTTCTTAAATTAATATCCCAAATATTACTGCTTGGATAGCTTGCAGAATGACATCATTTCTTGTCATTTGACATTATCACAGGTGAAACTCCACTGCTGGAAGCTAGCAGTATTTAGCTTGTGAAAATACATAGACCTCAGATCTTTGGCAGAGACTGGAAGTCATAAAACAATAAAACACTTCCAAGACAATACAGAAAGCTTCTCAGCACAGACATTGTGTCTCCTTGCCATGCTGGACCTAAAAAATATCATCTTTTATTATTTTGTAGCCATAAAATAATTTAATTTCAGCTATTTTTCTGAAGTTTTGCCAGACTGAAGTTAACCTCCTGTGTTCCAGTTTCCACTATTAAAATATATACATTTAAACAGTTACAATAGTGTATGTGCATTTCTGTTCTCTTCCAGCAGGGCAGACTGTGAATACATATTTAAGCTCAGTATATTACAAAACCTTTTAAACACATGTCTGTACAAACAAGTCTGATATACACATAACATACAGTTACACAAATCATTTTGATATTTACCAGTGACATATAATTATTTACAAAATTAGATAGCTGTGCTGGCAGTATCTCCTTTTGTGACACTTCTTCCCCCATGAAGACTCAAGCTAGTTTTTCAAATCACCCTTGAGAAATGTTGCTTGAGAGGGATGAGCCTATTTGGGAATACATTACCCCATTCCCTATCTTGAGAACCCATCTGTGTTTGCATTGCTAACCCTACTGCAGTGCTACACTGTCATATCATATGCCTGCATCCCTAGGCTCCACCTTAGAAGCTTGGCATATTGCTGGTTGGCTTGATGTAGCCATGTTAAGGGATTGTGCTCTGTAACTACAGTAAATTTCCTTCCATACAGATAAGGCTGAAGTCTCTGCAGTGTCCACACTATGGCTAGATATTCCTTTTCTACAGCTGCATAGCATTCCACCTTGGGTTGGAGCCTACAGATGAGATATACCACTGGTTGCTTTTCTTCCAGGAAACATGGGTGAGTAGAGCCCCTGCCCCATGATTTAAAGCATCTGCCTGCACAACAAATTATTTGCTGTAATTTGGACTGGCTAACACAGGGGGATCCTCCCAAAGTTGCTTTAAGCTTCTGGAATGCCTGCTCACATGCTGGGGTCCACACTACCTTATCTGGAGTGTTTTTTCTTGTCTGGTCTGTGAGGGGAGCAGCTATGGTACTATAATTGGGGAGAAACTTTCTGTAGTACCCTGCTATTCTTAAGAATGCCAATAACTGCTTTTTGGTAACAGGGGCAGGCCATACCTGAATGGCTTCCACTTTGGCAGGTTTTGGTGTGATTGTACCACTCCCTACTCTATGTCCCAGGTAAGAGACCTCTGCCATAACCACCTGACACTTACTGGGCTTAATGGTCAACACTGTCCTCTGTAGTCTGCCCAGCACCTCCTTGACATGCTGAAGGTGCCCTTGCCAGGAATGGCTGTAGATGGCAATATCATCCAGGTAAGCAAGGGCAAAATCTCCTGCTCCTGCTAGGATATGATCTACCAGCCTCTGGAAAGTCACTGGGGCATTTTTCATTCCAAAGGGCATTTTTGTGAACTCATACAAGTCGAAAGGTGTCACAAAGGCTGACCTCTCTCTAGTGTTGGACATCAATGGTACCTGCTAGTAGACCTTGGAAAGATCAATAGTGGTCAGATACATAGCCCCATCCAGCTGCTCTAGGGCTTCATCTGTCCTAGGCATGGGGTAAGCATCTGACTCTGTGTGTGACTATTTAATTTCCTGTTGTCCACACAGAACCTGGTACTGCCATCCTTCTTTGGTACCAGCACCACTGGGAAGGCACAGGGACTGTTGGACTCTTGAATCACCCCTAGTTCCAACATTTCCTGTATCTCCTCCCTCAGAGTCTGTTTGACTCTCTCATGCACCCTATAAGGGGCCTTTGGGGTCCTGTTATCCACATGGTGCTGCACCAGGTGGGTACACCCTGGTTTCCCAGTGAACATGCCCCCATACTCCTGTAACACTGCCCATATTTCTCGAACCTGGGTAGGGGATAGCTGCTGGGACATTGGTACCCCTTCCACTGAGGTGTCAGTCTAAGCTTCACTGAGAAGATCAGTCACCAGATCCTCCTCAGACTCCTCCTGCCATCCACTGCAAATATTCAGCATAAGGGCCTGTCTATCATAGTAAGGTTTCATCATGTTAACATGGTACAATTTGTGTCCCTGTCTCCTGCCTAGCAGATTTACCATGTAGTTAAAATCACTGGCCTTCCTTACCAACTTGAAGGGTCCCTTTCAAGCTGCCTGCAGCTTGTTGTGTCTGACATGAATGAGAACCATAACCCTCTGCCCCAAAGCATACTCTCTAGCCGGAGCATTCCTGTCATCCCAGACTTTTTTCTGTTGTTGGGCTTCTGCCAGGTTCTCCTGGGCCAAGTCCATGAGTTCCCTGAGCATTGCACTGAGATTTAGGACATATGCCAGAACAGACTCCTTGTGGGGCTAGCACTCACCCTTTCACTCATCATGATTCAGATGTAGAGGTCCCCTCATCCTATGCCCATACAGCAAATCAAAGGATGAAAAACCTGTGTATTCCTGGGGCACCTCTCTGTAAGCAAACAACAGATGGGGCAGATATTTGTCTCACTCCCTCTTAAACTGGCCTGCAAATGCCTGTAGCACGGTCTTTAGTGTAGAGTTTAACCTCTCCACCAGGCCATTAGTCTGGGGGTGGTAGGGGTGGTCTTTAGGTGATTCACACCACAATGCTTCCGCAGACATGCTAGGAGGTCTGATGTGAAATTGGCACCTCTGTCAGTGAGTATTTCTTTTGTGAAACCTACCCTGCTGAAAATCTCTAGCAAAGCATTTGTCACCTTTTCTGCCTCAATGGAGGACAGGGCCACCGCATCAGGGTATCAGGTAACATAATATACAACCTCCAGGATATACTTCGTCCCTGTGGAATGTGGGGTACTTAGAAGCCCCACAATATCCATAGCTACCCCCTGAAATGGCTCCTCAATCACAGGCAAAGGCACCAATGGAGCTTTCATCTTGTCTCCAGCCTTACTTACCTTTTGGCACTACTCACAGGTCCTGCAGTACCCTGTTACATCTCTGGAAATCCCAGGCCAATAAAAGTTCTGTTTACTACATCTCCTTGGATTTTTACATCTCTTTGTATGCTTTATGCCCATATGATCTGCAAAGGGAATGTCATGGACTATGGCTAGAAGTGCCAGCCGGTAGAATCTGGGCACTACCAACTGCTGTATTCTCTCACCCTCTAGCCCTCCCTCAGTGGTCCACTCTCTATACAGTAATCCTTTATTCTGGTATACGGTACAGTGATATCAGAGTTCAAAATCACAGGAAATATTTAAAGCAACATTGCCGGACAGTCTCAAATAAATAAAGAAAAAATCTAAGCTACGCTTTGCTATATTCCTGACTATATCTAAGAGAATTACTATACCCTAGAAAACTTATTTACAGAGCAAGGCAAATGTTTGTTGATGGGTCTTCTTGTCAAGTCCAAGACAGACTACAGAATGCTGCATCTCTCTAAGAGACTTCTTAAATTAATATCGCAAATATTACTGCTAGGATAGTTTGCAGAACGACATCATTTCTTGTCATCTGACATATCTGGGATAGATCCCATGTGAACTCCTCACAGGTTAAAATTTAAAGGAGGTGCTTTATATTACTGGAGAGTGTCCCACTTTTTTCACTTATTATAATTTACCATTTACAATTATCCCATGCAAATGCAGAGGTTTTGCCTTGCCCATCTCAGCTTATTGCTATTGTAGCCTGGTTCATAGATTTATACCTCCATCCTGCTTCCCGAATGTTTACATGTTGCATTCTTTGTCCTTATGGTGCTACAGTTTGTGAAGAAAAGCTTGGACTTATAGCATGTTACTGACTACCTCTTATAATGTACCTGCTTTGTCAGCATTTAGATGGAATAAACTGAAGCAGAAGTCAGTTATCTCTTTTCTCATTTAACCCTGTTTAGTTCACTGTCATAGAATGCTTTCATTTATTTTAGACCTAGTGCATACAGAGCCCTTTCTTGTCTCTGTGAACACACTTACAAGTGATATGGTTTACCATTAGAATGTTGGCGTACCATTGTATGGCTATGAAGTATTTGAACTACAGATGTTCAAATACTTCATATGCGTCCAGGTTAAATGAGCAAATGTTATATTAGCGAATGGACTGTGCATTCACAAATATGAACAATTGCTCATTTACAGGGATTGTGGTACAGTGTGGTTAGGGAAATACATACCTTTCCTCACTGTAGTGTGATCTTGGATTTGGAATATATAGTTAGGGGGGGTGTGAGGGGTGCAGGGGGGTTGCCCCCCTGCATAAACGGGATGTTAGGTATGCTAGTTAGGGAGTAGCGGCAAGGGTGGCATTGCCTGTTAAGTGCTGAAAATGTCGTGTTTGACATTTTCGGCATTAACAGCTGATTTTTGACATTAGGATGGTTAGGTTATGTGTACTTTCGGTGAATTAGTTCGCTGATAAGTACCTTTTTTTTGTGACTTTCGAGATTTCAATAGTAAACCAAGTGATATACCACTAGAAGGTTGAATTCATCCTGTTATGGAAACGGTGATATGCTTATGACAGAAAGGATACAAGGTAGGTACTCTCATTCCCAACTTTAGCCAGATTATCTTGACTAGCTGCAGTTATCTTTACTACAGTACAATACTTTATGATTTTAATTTGACTGGTTGTCACATATTTTTTAATACTTGTTGCTCCATCTAAACATGATAAATAACATCTACTTATAACATCATAGATACAATGAAGTTTTATGTAAAGTGTATTAATTAGGCACTAGCCACATAGGATAGGAATGCAGCACATTAGCTATAACCTATTAGCTACCAATAGGAGTAGATATGCAGAACAGGTATGGAAGATGAGACTTATTCTTTTGTAGCTTAAATGAATAGCCTGTGACATACATTTATGACCCCAGCTCAAGTTAATTAACAAAGATCTCTGTGTTAAAGCAGATAACTACTGCATGTCATGTAAATTGGATTTAGATCTAACAAAACTTGTTTAAGGGTGAAAGTGCTCATCTATTTGTTTTTCAATAAAGAAGGTTTGATTTCTAAACAAGTTATAATAGCTTGATTATTCTTAAGTTTCAAGTGAGCTTGTCTGCACTGCATGGTTCTTTTTTCCTGATTTTTTTAGGATTCTCAGCCAGCAGCTATGTTGTTCCCAAATACCAGTTTCCCTGTGGTCTATTGTTTTTCCTTAATGGAAGGAGACGCCTTACCCCACTAAAGCTGGAAAACTATTGTGCCTCAAAACAAGGATTTGTGCTTAGATATATATATATATATATATATATATATATATATATAGATATCGATATAGCTATAGATATAGAGATATAAATATAGGGTGTATATTATATCATCGAATGCGAAACCTTACAATCTCGAAAGCTCAGAACAGAGATTTGTTTCCAAGGGAAAAAAATTGCTGTTCCAAAAAAAAAGAAAATTAAATAATACATAAAGTGGGGGACTTCACCCCCACACCCCCCAATGTGGGAGGCTGTGCCCCCCACACCCCCCTACTTAAATATACCAACTCTACCTTAACTTAAAACAATGAAAATGGCAAAGTAACGGAAGCGGCCAAGCAAATTCTTTCCCAGGGAATGCCGCTTCGCTATTTTGCATTTTCGTTGTTTTAAGTTCAACCAAGACGCATTCAATATAATGCGTCTTTGGTCATCTAATAGGAACCCTAAATATAGACGTAGATACAGATATAGGTATAGATATATATTAATGGTCCATTGTACACAAGTCTGCAGTTCATAAATTTTGTATATGAGAACAGTGGCATGGAAATTGGTCCTTGTGTAGGCTGAAGGAGTGTGGAATGGTGCACTGATAAGGATGGAACATATGGGATTAGTGTACAGAGCTTTAAATGAATGAAAGAACCAACACAAAAGTTCCAAAACTTCCATAATAGCTCAAAGATGATGTCATTTGATTGAGTTTTTTTTTTTTTTTTTTAATCTCTGAAAACAGGAACTGATGACATTGCGTAAAATTGTCCAGTCTGCTTTAAGGTAATTATGGCTCATAAACAGTCAAATTACAATCTGAACACCATTAAGGACCCTAAGGTAATTGCAGATATATCCAACAAGAATTTTACTAATAATAGGTAGGATGTTAATGGAATTTATATATCCATTATAGATTCAGAATTTAGTGACTCTGTATCAAGTTCAATGATAACTCATGAAATGGTGAGGTCAGCTCTTAAAAAAATGAATAAATCCACATCAACCCACCCTTATAACATTCAAGTAGGGTTATGAGTGAGCATTAAGAAAATACTCGAACCCACTCTTTATTCTATCTTTAATGATTAGTTATATTTCCAAAAGTGTGGGAAGAATCTACAATGACTCTAATTTTAAAAAGGGTGATAAGCAGGCTATACGAAATTATAGAAGAGGGTTAACCTTACATTTATTTGAGAATTTGTTTTGAGAGATGTCTTATTGAATGTTGCTTTGTGAAAAAGCAAGTCATGGTCAGGAGGTATTCCATGGCATGCAAAAGGTCTGCACTTTGGGGAGGTGTATATATATATATATATATATATATATATATATATATACACACACACACACACACACACACACACACACACACACACACACACACATACATACACAAAGAGAATAAGTTTGCATTACAGGACATTTTCCAATATGGCTTTATTAAATGGCACTCAAATTGTACAAACCTTACTTTTTTCAATGATAAAATAACAGAAGCCTTATATGTGAGATGGAGTTGCAGTGTAATCTATGTGGATCTAATAAAGACTTTCATTTTATTATCACACTCTGTATTTATAAAGTTTTAAAGGATATAAACACCAGTTCATATTTAATTAGATGGATTATGCAGTGGTTGTCAGGAAGGTCCCAGGTGGTACCATTTCAGGACACAAGGCCTATATCTGCAAGAATTAAATCAGGTTTATCTAAGTTTTCAGTATTTGGGCCTGTACTGTTTAATTTAGTGTTTGGAACTATTCATTTAGACAAATATTGCTGGATCTGCAAATAGGCAGATGATTGCAAAATTGTTTTGTTATAAACCAGGGGTCCAGGGAAGTAAATACTGTGGGAAGAAATAGCCAAGGAATTGTTATGGCTAGGCTTGTATAGGCCCTAGGGCCGATAGCCTAGTATCAACCTATGAACCTATGAACCATGAGGATGGTTATGCAAGTATAATTCCTCCATGTTGCAAACTGGAAATTGTCAGATAATATACATCTACACTTCAGTAAGGATAATTAAAATATCATGTATTATGGGAAACTACATATAAAGAAACCAATAACACTTTTTTCTTTTATAGTGACTGAAGTTAATAGTTATAAAGATTTAGGTATAGCAATGACTGCCATTTTTTTCACTTGCAATACATACTCAAATTGTCAGGAATAAAACATTGAAGCAAATGAGATTTATACATTTAAGGATGACAGCTGTTTACGGATATTATATAAAGTATATGTAAGGCTGTTATATGAGTGCAGTAATGTATAGTGCAACTCAGCTAAATAGCATTGTTAGTTAGGATTGTTAGTGTGGGTGTTACTATTTAATTCTAGACAGAACTCTCTAAGGCATTATGTATGCCACAAAGGTTTTATTTATGTATTTGTTTATTTATTTATTTATTTGCCTTTGTTGACGGAGAAAGTCTGATAAGATGCAGAACCCTTTTTCAGTGGTGGCCTGGGGAGAAAAGTTGCATAAATTATATTTAGTAAATATACTGAGAAAGGAACAATACAATTCATATTCATGGTTGGATAATCATTATCAATCATCGTCATCATCAACTCCCTTTTTCACATCTTCTATATGGGGTTGGGGTGTTGTGCCAACATTCACCACCTCTCTTGATTCAATGCCACTGTTCTACCTTCTTTGACATTCATGCATGATTGTCACAGGTCACCCCTCCCACAGTCCATCCATCTCTTTGCTGAATGCCCTCATTTCCTCTTGCCTTCTTCCTGTCTGTCCAAAATCTTCTTCACCAAATAGTTTTCTGCTCTTCTCACATGTGCCTGAACCACCGTAATCTGTTCTCTTTGACCTTGTCTGTAAATGGAGCTATTTTGGTCTCTGTTCTTATGTCCTTATTTCTTCATCTGTCCCACAGTGTGAATCCTACCACCATCTCAGGCACTTTGTCTGCATCAGCTCTAGCTTCCTCAACTGCTCTACCTTTACTGCCCAAGTTTATGTACCATACAGTATTACTAGTTGCCCTACTGTTTTGCACACCTTACTTTTCAGCTTCTTTGGCATTCTTTTGTCATACACTACCCCTGACACTCTATACCAGTTGGCTGTAACCCTCTGATTCTAGCTTTGATCCCTTCCTTCAGACTTCCCATCTCCTCAACCACCCCTCCCAGAAACTTGATGCTATTAACCTGTTCCACTATTTCCCTACTGTTCAAATTCTCTACTTCTTCTGATTTCCTCCACTTACTGCAATTACAGCTGTCTTGTCTGTACTTAGTTTCATCTCATATCCCTTCAGTTTTGCATTCCACTCCCTTATGCTTTGCTGAAGTTCTTGCTTAGAGTCTGCCTGTAATGCCACATCATCTGCATACAGCAACATTGTCGATCTGCACCCTCCAACCTGTTTGCTGATGTGGTCCATCACCAGTATGAAGAGCAGTGGGCTCAGAACTGAACCCTGATGCATACCCAGTTCCCCTGAGAATCTCTCTGAGACTGAACACTGTTCAAATTTGGGTCAATGGGTCCTTGTGTATAGTCTGTGCTAATTCTACCAATGTTTCTGGGACTTCAAACTACAGCAGGACTGCCTAAATCAGCTTTCTTGGGACCGTGTCATATGCTTTCTCCAAGTCTAGGAATGCCCAGTTGGACTCTTTCCTCATCCCTAGCTTCTTCTCTATTATCTGTCTCACTGCAAACATTAGATTGGTGGTGCTGCATCCTGATCTTAATCAGAACTGATCATCTCCCATCTACTCTGCATATCCGTTTATCAATGACCCACTCCAGAACTTTCATGCAATGTATCAGGAGTTTAATACCGCTGTACTGCCCACAGTTGTGGATGCCCCCTTTGTTCTAATCTATGTAGCAGTAGATATGTAAATAGTATACTAATAAAGGTAAACTTAATTCATACATTCATCTGCAGAATGTATACATTTATACAATCTAATGTACCAAAAGTATGCTATAATAATTATTTATTATTAAATTTTATTTAACATTTGTTTACTGGGGAAGTCCGACTGTGCTAGTTGCCCCTTTTCAGTGGAGGCCCAGGGAGAAAAGCTCCACAATAAAACACATAGTATAATAGCACAAAAACTTTTGCAGATAAGAGGAATTATCCAGAGCATAAAAAAGCATACTATACAATGGAATTATTCTCTAATGTTTGACAAAATTGAACATTAATATACAATTATTAGTTGAACACTATATTATATGCAACTATTTTGTTTAATATTTGTATCTATCTATCTATCTATCTATCTATCTATCTATCTATCTATCTATCTATCTATCTATCTATCTGTTTTTCTTTGTGTATGGGGATAGTCTGTCTGAGCTTAAAGAGATCCTTTTCAGTTGAGTCCTGGATAGAAAAGTTTCACAAAGTTGATAACATGAGATATGATATATTAGATAAATGTTTTAGAATGCCAGGGAATGCATTATCAAATTGAATCAATTACAAAAAGTAGAATGTACATATATACTGTTTACAATATGTAATACTGATAGATACTGTAATTTATGTATACATCGTGCATTTTACAACAGATACAAGTCTAAATACAAGTTCTAGCCATGCATTTCAATTTAATCAAAAAAGAAATCTGGACAAAGCCTAAAATAATGTGATGGTAAAGGCTGAAAAATAGAGACAGATTTTAAATATTGTTCTTATAAACTTAGAAAGATGCTAGAGTAACAGGATTAGTATTAGCATCCATTTTATGAAGGATATGAAGACTGTAAATCAAACGAATGTCATTATTTAGTGACTTCAATCCTCAGTGATTCACCAGAAAACCAGAAATGTTATGAGTAAAAGATGAAAAATATGAGGTAAAAATCTGGACATTCTAGAAAATCTGGACAATTGAGAGGCACAGTTCTATCTATTTGCTGTATTTTGAATGAGACTGTCACGTTTTGTCAGAAGTACACACCTAACAGATTGTAGATACTGGTTTAATAGTTTATATGTGCAATAGTAGTATAATAGCTGGGGTTTTTGTTTGAAAGATGTGGAGTTTCCCCTAGCTAGTACAAATAGGGAATGGTCATTTCTAGGTTTACTAAACACATCCCCTAAGATAAGGATAGGACTTTCATGGCATAGTTTGCTTTAGTCTGCTTGATCAAAGTTCTTCCCTGCAGAGTCATCCATATCAATTGTCTAAGTTTTAACTCTGTGCAAATGCAACTGCAAATTTTCTTCTGCTGCATGCAAGCTGTTTCATGGCATGAACATAATATTGGCATTGGAGTGACCTCTTAGCCTTAAGTCTACCATTTCTACTGACTTCAGGAGCTTTTTCCATTCCCAATTCTATTGTACTCATCTCTCCATCTGGTCTCTCTAAATCCAGTGCTTTGGCAACCATATAACAGTTCTGGTTTTCTGTTATAACAGATTCCCACCATACCGACCATGGCATGTTAGAGATCATGATCAATACATTTACTGACTCATGTTCTTTGGTACATCAGTAGCTTCCACATATTTAAAGATAAATGATTCCACTCACTCTCTATATAGTTTTTTTTTCTCTGCCAGCAAATGGGGAGGGGTCATAGTGAATTAGTACAGCTTTTTGCTTCATTATAGGACAAAGACTAATTGTCATTACCACTACAACTGTAGGCATTAATCTAATTCTAAATCAACAAATCATCCTATTTTTCCAAGATACAGACTGGTAGACAATGGTATCTTGTGGCATTTCTGAAAACAATAGCCATCATAATCCTATAAGTCCTAATTTTTTAAAGGAAAACTCTGCTCTCTCCTACAGTTTAACTCCATCTTTAGGTTTCATTTCTCCCTACAATATGGTTCCAGCAGTGTGTAGGTACCAGAAACCTGCTTGTACATAAAAAAACTCTTATTTCCTTGCATTGGAGCCAAAGGAAGGAACAGCCCAGCTACTTTTTTTTAAGCTCATCTTCTCACATACTTTGCAGAGGAGTTTGTCTCCACCTGCATGACATATTATCGACAGTTAAATCTGTAGTTTACCTTATCAGGTACTGCTGTCAGTCTTAGTGGGCAATTAATCCTGCTAATGTCGAATGCAGCAGCTGATATAAAAAAAGACAGAAGGCTGTGGAACTGTTTTCCGCTGTTTTTATTGCAGAGAGGAGGAGAACTTAACACTCCCCTTTCATAGCAAAACAAAGCAATTAGATCAGTCAGGGGTTTAAAGGCAATTGTCAACTCTTCTGACAAATTTACATAAGTAGCAGCACAGTATTGAAATGCTAAGCTTTAAATGTTATTTATAATAGCTTATATGTTAAGATAACTTAAATGTAGTATCAAAGATTTCTGTGACATTTAGAGAAAAGTCAGAACATATTTTTTTTTTGCAAAGTATCAATGCAATTACCATTTTCAACCACCACACACACACACACACACACACACACACACACACACACACACACACACACACACACACACACACACACACACACACATGGGCCAGAACTGCAGAAAGAGAGACAGGTGGCAACTGCATCAACTAGGTGCACTGATACTGTTCATAAAAAAGGTCCTTTATGCTTTTTTGTCACATCTTTCCAGAGGGGACGCATATCGGGTACACTCAGATCCATTGTAAGCGAGTCCTACTGACTTTGTGTCAGTCATTACATTGTTAGAGCGCATGAGCATTTTGTAGTCTACAAAGGAAATGTGACCATTGATGTCAACCATAATATACAGCAGAATTTACGATGATGTGCCCTTGCATTAAAAACACTAAGAAAAGGAAATCAGAAGTACTTAACTGTGTTTAAATGCACACACACACACACACACACGCGCGCACACGTGCACACACATACACATACACACACACACACACACACACACACACCGTCAGACATACATTTAAACACAGTACTGCATCCCACATATAGTGCTCTACATGCTACATATGCTACATACATTTTATACACACTTTATACACACACACACTCATATGGTTTTGTACACCTACTTTATACAGATACACATATGCACAAACACATACACACACATATACTAGAAATATTATATATATATATATATATATATATATATATATATATATATATGTGTGTGTGTGTGTGTGTCTGTGTGTGTGTGTGTGTGTGTGTGTGTGTGTGTGTGTGTGTGTGTGTGTGTGTACAATATGGGTGCATACAATTCATTATTTATAATAAACAACATAGTATAGTTAAGCTTATTAATGTATACATTCTAGTAAATTTACTTGGTCACTGTCACACATATTGGCTATGTGTTGCACATGCAATCTTGGTCAATGTTTTTATGTCAGTATTTTTTTTCTTTGTATTGCTAAATGCATTTAATACTTATTAATTTCTTTGCCAATGTAGCCCACGTTGTGACTAAAAAGGGTCCTGGGACCAGTTCACTTACTAAAGTATAAATAAATATGAAATAAAAAAAAAGGAGGGTGAACGTGACAGAAATGATTAAGGAACTAGTAAAGCACGTTTTAATTCTGCATCATT
This sequence comes from Protopterus annectens, assembly GCF_019279795.1. Classification (NCBI taxonomy): domain Eukaryota; kingdom Metazoa; phylum Chordata; order Ceratodontiformes; family Protopteridae; genus Protopterus; species Protopterus annectens. The sequence goes on from NC_056726.1 coordinate 382,437,883, forward strand.
CAGGAGAGAGAAAAAAAAACTTTCCACTGAAGGCATTGGGAAGTAGCAGGCAGACTTCATTTACTGCAATGAGAGTTTTCACACCTCAGGATGAGAGTGTGGGGGGAAAGTCTGTCAGTTCTTTTAGGACTACAAAAGTCTCCCTTTACAAAAACCTGTTATTTACCTAGTTTATTTTGCTGGAAGTAGCTAACAGCTATTTATAGCATAGAACAGACTGACAGACACATAAATGAGCCTTAGTTCGGGAAAAATAGAAGTAGCTCTGTTACAGAAGGTGTGTTTAGATGACAGTGCTTCACACTCCTGTCATTCTATCTTAATGGCATGAGAGAACAACACCACTTCCTTTTGTCTAGCATGACTCATATAAAGAGGACTTGAAATGTATTCTGAGACAAAGAAATGAAAGCAAGAAAACAAGATCACATTACCAGGTCAAGCCCCATCATCGGCCATTTTGAGGGAAACACATTAAAATTGTAAAAGAAGCACTTGGAGTGATTTAGAGGCATCAACATAGCTCAAAAACAAAGATACAATAAAAAAATATGTTTTTTTTAGTTCTAAGGTGGAGTTTTCCTTTAATGGCCTCCTATACAGTCCTCTGAGTTTTGACACAGTACTCCAGCTGAAGAATGGATCAGTACAACACCAACTGCAGAATTACATTCCAGTCTTTCCCTATAAGAAAAGGTGCCCCTTCATGAGTGAAGATAATATATTTATTAAATAAACTGTTGAAAAACAAGGTAGCATTACAAATGGATCCATATGCAACCCCTGGAATTTTCCAAATATCCATCTTTCTTCTTGTTTGAAATAATCTACTTAAATGACCAGTCTAATGTTTCATGTATGAGTAGCAGAATGCCTTGCATGGAGGCAATTGACAACTACTGGACTGTAATACAATGTCACAGGTTACAAAGGCAGTGCCAATGTCATTTAGTTACCCTCACATCCTATATAACAGCTATATCAACTTTGAGTTTAATCATCAGTTTGCTTAGACTGTGCCTTTTGACTGAAGCATTTTGGAGTTGCTCTGGATAGTTATTTTGATTGTGCATGCTACAAATTCACATTGTAACTGTTTTTCCTGTCTTTGAATTAATACTTTTACTGTAACCTTAGCTGATTCACTACTGTTACTTGGCTAACTGAGTAGTGTATTACAATCACTTTAGAGAATGGGCAAACTGTACATCAGCACCCTGATTGGAGAACAAATGTTCTCCAGCAGGGTATTAATTACAAGTAATGTCTGGTGAAAAATGAGTCTGCCTCTTCATGGCAGGATATCAAGCTGCCGCAGAGCTCAGACGGATAAAAAACTAACGTCCGACTTTACTTTTACATTCGTTAAGCAGTGCTTTTGCTGTTTAGCGAGTGTAAAAAAAAACAGAAAGAAGTGTATGTGTGTGTGTATGTATACTTATGTGTGTGTTTATTCTGTCTGCATGTGTAAGTGAATGCTATGAAAGTAAAGGAGACCATGTGTGTGTGTGAGAGAGAGAGAGAGAGAGAGAGAGAGAGAGAGAGTGGTCTTGTATGAGTGAATGCGTGTATGAAATCAGAAGTGACTGTGTTTGAGAGTGAGAGAGAATGGGCTGTCTGTAAAATTATTGTGCTTTACTTATTTATTTTTTTAAGTTCTATATTATTTTTTTTTTACATATTTTTGATGTAAAATGCTTCCTCCAACACAATTAATATATACTACAGAAAGTTTGAAACATTAGGTGGAGGAACTATTTTACATCAAAAATATACAAAAAAAATAATATGGTACTTAAAAAAATAAGTAAAACAACAATTTTACAGAGTCCATTCTCTAAGCACAATAATGCCCTCCAGGGTGAGTGTTAATGTGTAATTAACGCCCGTCCAGGGGCGGTGTCGGGCCTTTGCACCCCTGAAAGGGCAGTAATAATACATTAACACACACCCTGTCAGGCATTATTGCTTACGTAGAAATTCTTTAGACTGCTTTATTGCCGCGTCACCTGCTGTTGTTAAATTCTGTGAGAATCTTGCAGGCTGGTTTATTTAATTTTATCTGAAGATAGTAATACCAGTGAGAATGTAGAAAAATCAATTAGTACTTCAAAAAGGACTCACTTAACTCTTTTGAATTTGACAATCTTAAAAAAAAAAAAAGTTTTTATATGAATGACCTGCATGTGTCATCTATTTTAAAAATAAAGGGATATATATTCCATCGTATGCTGCTCAAATTGCAGTAAATTACAGGAATTACTTTGCATGTTAGGAAGTAAGATATCCCATATTTCTCAGGCATGTTCTCTTAGTTACTGTTCTAGAACTGCTAACTAGTTTGTTAAATCATGGAAGGAAAATTGTGAAGTATTAATGCAACTTCCCAACAAATATTGGACGTGCAGACATAGCTCCCGAGGAAGAAACAAAAAATAACCAGTACCAACAAATGAAGTCAGTGTACTGACAGATATATTTAAGGACTGGGAAAGAGTAAATGTAGAGAAAAAAATAGTAATAAAAGTAAGGAAGTAAAAAGATCAAAAGATGTATCTAGAGAGACTGTTGTTTGCACTTACATTACCCCTAACAGACCAGTAGAAAGTTCAGTTTTGCACGACTTAGCAAGTACTCCTAATGCAGAAAGAGAGAACCAAGACAGGGATCTAAGCATCTTTACCAGCATAAATGATCAAATAATGCAAATGTAACATTGACCACAGTGGTCTACTGCATTGAGGGAGTAAGGATTTAACTGGGGACAGTGATGCACAGCCTTCAAAATGTAGCACTTTATTCAGTGGGATAATTACACTGTCTGCCTGCAACACTTTATCTTGTAGTAAATATTATACTGTTGGGAAAGACAGAGAGAGGAAATATTAATACTGAAACTAAAGCTGAAAACTTTGAGGTTTCTGGAAAGTGACAGTAGGGTGATAAGTATTGGAATCTGCAGAAATAATGATATGTGTGAGGGAAAATAATCCAAAAATAAAGGAAAGCCAACAACTATTCATAGGTTCATAGGTTTATACTAGACTAATGAGCACAAGTTTTGGTGGCTTAGATGGTCTTATAAGGGGCATTATATAAGTTAGGACATGGATGGTAAATCAATTACAGCCTGCCTCTGACCTGAGCAATAGAGACATAGGTACCAGACCAGGGGCGAGTTTCTGATTTCCCATCTACTGGTCAAGGTTATGCTTCAATAGGGTCAAGGAAGAATTCTGCTTCACATGGATTAGAAGGGGAATTCTCTGACAGATGTACCTTTCCCTCCAACATGTCCTATTTATGTTTCAAGCAAGGTTTAAATCCCTGGATCTGCTAGTTCTGATGCAATGTGTTTTGTGGATATGCATGAGATCCATCAGAGCGGGATCCAGGGATATCTTACATGCCAGACATAGATCCCCCTTGAACAGTTTGTAGGAGACAGAGTATAAGGATAGGCCTTGAGGCAGTCTGCACAGGATACATTGTTAATGCCCGGTATTTATTTTGTGAGGAATCTCTGTGGGCATTCCAGTTATTGCATAAGCCTGGTCAAGTATATGCTGAAGAGGACATTGTAGTCAGTGATGGACCTGATAATGGCTGAGTACAATGGAATAATGACTTCCCTGGACCTAAATGCCATACACTTGCTTGTAAGTTGAGCAACATAGAATGATTTCTTACTACCTTAGACATGTGTTGGTAAAAGCCAGGTTATTGTGTACATATGAACCTGAATCCCTGACTTTTGAGTCTACTCTTTTGGGTGTGTTATCAATGAGTTAGTTTCCTGTGGTAGCTGGCCTCCCAAAGGGCACCACTATACATTTCTTGACACAAAGTTTTAAAGCAAGGCTCTGGCATCAATAATTTGTCTGTGTAAACCCTTCTTGGAAGATATCAGTGTCTTGGGAGATTCTACGACAGCTCCTAGTTTGCAATCATCTGCACACTTGGTCAACAAGAGGCCCTTGATTTTGGCATTGACTTCTGATAAGTAGATGTCAAAAAAGAGTGGACTCAGCACAGACCTCTGAGGGACTCCACTGCTGACCAGCCTCATTTAGGAGATGGATTCTCCTATCCTAACTTCCTGGGTCCTATCAGTGAGGCAGCTGGATACCCAATGGATAATGTAGAGGTTTATACCTAATTTAGTGAACTTGTTTACAATGTTCGAGTGGAATATTGTTTTAAATGTCTTGGCCAGGTCAATGTAGGCAATATGCACTATTTTGTACCTCATTTATTGCATTGCATTGCTAACCCTCTAGAAGAAGGTCACCAGGTTGAGTAGGTATGACGTGCCCTTGATGAAACCAAACTGACTTGGATCCAGTGTCTGAAGGTTTCCTGTCATCATTTATCAAATCCATGATTAATTTTTTCATTGCTTCACATATGAGACCAGTAAGGCTTATGGGCTGATAGTTTCCCTGGTCCATGGATGAACCATCTTTGTGCAGTGGGACAACAGTGGAATTCCTCCATTCATTCAGCATGAAGCCTGTTTGGAGGCTATAGTTAAATAGTGATTCTAGTGGGCTCAATAGATTATGCTTCATGCTATTAAGGAGGGATCCTGACATCAGGTCCAATTGATGTATTGTTTCTGGCCTTGAAGAGTGCTTTAAAGACCTGTTTCCTAGCGATAATTGGGGGAGTAAAGTTTGGGGGTATTTCTTAAGTGGTGTCTTGGGGTGGCCAGTAGGTTTACTATATCCTCTGGCTCAGTATAAATGGTTCCATTTGCTGGTAGTTTAGCACATTGCTGTATATTGCCTTTGAGGTTGCGGACATAGCTGAAGAATGCTTTATGATTGTCCTTAGCCTGGAAGGCTGCTTTTATTCAAAATGTAGCTTTGGTACATTTAAGAAGTCCCCTGAGCTGCTTATTTAGCTTGATGAGGAAGTTCTGACATTGCTGGGTATTGTACTTCCTATTTTTGGACACAATCTTATTCCTTTTGTTATACAACCTATTAATGTTGGAAGTCTACCATGGGGCTTGTTTTTTTTGAGTTTGCCCTTTGCTTACTTCATGTTGGTACCACTGCCTCTATGCAGCTGTATACATAATTGTAAAAGGTTTTGGGAAACTCTTTGATTTAAATAATCAGACAATCAGTGTATCTTATTCATCATGGCTAAAATTAGATGATATACCTAATTTACTTTTTAAGCTTCTTTCTTTTAGACAGAAATGTAAACATATGCTAATTCATTGTGGAAAAAAATGATCTGCATACAATTCAACTAAACCAGATGAAGAATGCTGTATTAGAGATCTTGGAATATCTGGAGGATAGGTCAACTGAAGTTAATAAGATCTGCCCATGCCCTATATAGAATGACTATACATTAACCAAGGTCCATAAATTCTACACATGTGTAAGACAACTTTGTTCAGGGTATAATATAAGGCTAATAATATCTTCAGAAGATTGTATTCTAGATTTTCTCATATTTGCAAAGGACAGTTTTCTTCTAAGTCACTGTGGTAAAAAATGTCTAAAATGTCATATCATATGATAAGTGCTTTAGGAGTTCTACATAGAAGAATTCAAAGCCAAACCTAATCTCAAGATTTAATATCCTTATGAGATATTATTCCTTTGGGAAACAAACATGAGCTTCTACATTTGATTAAGCATGAGGATTATAAATTATTTTGCTATTACTGAATTAAGGAACTCTAAAGATCTTTTGTTTCCCAGGGTTTCACAAGTATGAATGCTTGAAAGAGAAGTCAAGAGGTGGTGATATTCCTTTAATGACACTTGAGTCTGTATCTTCTTTTCTATTCACACAAGATAATATAACTGAAAGCTTAGCTTCTGAAATGTCTAATTTTGAAAGGAATGATAATTTTTTGAATACTTATGGCACAGTTATCAATGACATGTTACCTAACCAAGGTTTCATTCTGTTAAACTGTTAAATGCTGGTTTTACACTATCCAGATACTGGTCAGTTCAAAAGTTTGAACTAAAAAGTAGGAGATACATAGTATTGCAGTGGGTGATGTAAAACTGGGAAATGAACTAGAAAAAAAATACCACTGAGTCAATGGAAAAATAAATTAGATATGGGAATTCTGGCTACAATAGAAAACTGGTGACCAGATCAGTGAAGCAGCTAGTCTATGTCGCAGTGTTACTTACTGTGATGCTCAGCGAGTTAAGATTTTTTTAGTAAACTGTCTTTAGTGTAACAAAGAGCAAGGAAGAAGTACCTGAAAACTGCTATTTCAATGGAAGAAAATGCCAGTCCTACAAATTTTATGATGAACAGAGGTACCAGAATATAGCCGTTTGTAAGCAGATTATGTATGTGAATCTGTCTATATCTCACTCAGTTTTCAAATCTTGCATAGGAGGTGGTAAAGTATTTCTTGTTTATCACACTCCTGCAAATCACATTGATGTAAAGCAAAAACACTGATATGCAATAAGCACATGATTACATTTATTGGAACTTTACAATATCAAAAATCTACTAATATGTATGTTAAAAGGTATGCGTATTTTATATTTATTTATTTATTCATTCTTGACTGAGTTAGTTCCACTAGGCTAGTAGCCTCTTTTCATGTAATACCCAAGGTGGTATTTATACTATGTATGCAAATCCTAGGAAATGCAACCTCAATGGAGTGGCCAGTTTTAAGCAAATGAGTGTTTTGGTTCTCTCTGCTTAGCTTGACTGTGTTCATGCCTACCTGAAAATGCTCCTGAGTTATTTACACACCATGTACTCTGCCTTCTTATCTGTCGACCCATAGATATGTTATTAGCTAATTATAATTTCTTGTGGCTCTCTGTCACTTGTCTCTTCTTCCCTTTGTTTCATGTGACATTTTATTTAGATCATTATCTTATTGCTCCCTCAGCTGCCTGTCTAGTCTAATTATGACAACACTTGCAGTTACTGTTAAGTTCACAGGTAAATACACGGTGAACAGTATGGTGACTATTATATGCCTAGCCAATAACCAGACATAGAACTAAATTGAGAATTAAACCCTGTACCTTGTATCTGTGAGGTAAACTCCATAGCCATTATGCCAACCCCCAAAATACTAAATGATGGTGGAAAGATTTAAACCCTGCATCCTTGATGCAGAAATTAGCACATTAACAAGTCATAGCTTTAGTCATCTGCAATAACTGCTAGACAAAGGTGAGAAGCAAACCCTGTACCTTGTGTCTATGAGGAAAGTACCTTAACTATTATACCACCCCCCACTACCAAATTAAATCTCTCCAGATAGGACTTAAACGCACAGTCCCTGGCTTAGGAAGTCAATGTCTTATCCAGTAGGCCACTGGGGTCACTCTGATATCACATGTAAACATCTGTCAGAAGTGACATTTGAACCCATGCCTCTATCTTCATTAACCATGGAAGTCCTTGAGTCTGGCATCGTATACCACTTGGCCATCCTGAAATTTGGATATGTCTGCACCACTTGGCTATCCTGAGAGCTACATATGTCTGCAGTTTCCTGAATGTTCTGTATGGTTGTTCTCTTTGTTCCTTTTAGCTGAAGGTCAGAAGCCATCATTAGAGACAGAACGTCTCTTATCATGATACCAAAGTAAAACTAGCCAACTCAGCCATCACTCCAGATATCGATTTTTAAAACAACTACTTAGAGGTGATAGTAAGTGAAAACAAACTTAATGTGCTAAAAAAAATCACCAGTCAATACACACACACACACACACACACACACACACACGCACACACACACACACACACACACACACACACACACACACACACACACACACACACACACACACACACACACACACACTCACAGCACACACTCATACTCCCCCCCACAAATATGCGGTTGTGTACTTGCAGTTATACTTGCACACACACACACACACACACACACACACACACACACACACACACACACACACACACACACACACACACACACACACACAGACACACACATAATTGCATCTGTTGTCTTTTCTATATATTTCTTTCTTAATCCTCAGATTGCACATCCATGTCTCTGTAGCAGCTTCGTCTCTTCCTGTGTTTTATGTCATTTGCTTGCACTGCAGGTGCCTGTGGATGGGATAGTTGTACAGTTTACTCTACCCTTCATTCATAATGGTAAAAGAGTAAGGCCTTCTCCCATCATCACATATACTGGCCTGCATATTTTTGTGTATAGTATTTTTCCTCTTTTGCATGCTGACCATCAGCCCTCACATCTTTGGAAGCTGTCATACAGGCAGCCATCGGGAGTTTTGTGGTTATGTCACTACAGGGTTTTTCCCCAGCCTGGCATGTGTCTAGTCCTACACACATGCCTGTGATGACTACATACCATCAGCTTGTAACTCCAAGCCCAGGTCTCCCCAGTCCTGTGGCCACTATTATCATGCAACTTTTCCTTACATGGACTGTAATTTCGCTGACCCAGACCAGCATTTCCTTCCCCCCAGAATAGGTGAGCCTGTGAAATCCTCTCACTTCCACCCTTCCTTGCCTGTCTTCTTACACCTGAGTCAATATTCAGATTTGGGTCATCTGGCTCATAGTCAGGGCTTCATCCTGCTATTCTATACAGCTGGGTTACACTGGTTGGTATTAATTAAAGCACAGTCTCTCTGCTTTATAATGTCCACCATAACACAGCTACACTACCATCACACATTGTGAGTTGAGTACCTGTCTATGTAAGGTGTAGTGTTTTGAATACTGTATCAGACAGTCTGTCATCATTCTATCCTCTAGACAGCTCCATCATACTCTGATAATAAATGGCAGTAAGGCACTCCTTGATAAATGACGCTTTATGGGGAAGTTGCTATGCACCTGGCCAATAAATCTGCAGAGCTTTGTACTCCTTATAGGTTCATAGGTTCATAGGTTCATAGGTAAGTACTAGGCTAGCTGCCCTTATGGGCTATTTTAAGCCTAGCCAATTTCCCTTTTTGTGCTCAAATTAACCTTTCTCATTTGGTTAGAGACTGGTCTTACCCATCCCCTGGTCGAGAATTATATATTACACCAATGAGAATAACTGGGATCATACCATAGATCATTTGGATTTATGGTTTTGATGAATGCAAATAAACCAAAACCAGTTCACTGAAACCTCTTTCAGCAAACATTAAACAATTTTTTTGCAGAGGGCTAGCCTCCTGTACCCTAAATGTGGGGGCAACACCCCCTGTAATTATATTTACCAACTCTGTGGTCACAGAACAATGGAGAAAAAGGCAATCTCCACTTTTGTAGAAGGCAGTTTCAACAAATGGGCTTCAGTTTCTTTGTATTCACCAAAAATCGCTTTCGATGGATTGACATGCTCCTGATAATTTGAGGGTACCCATACATGGGATAAAGCATTTTAGACCTGCCTGTGTCCATTAGTAGTACAGGAGTACTCCTGGGGTAATTTTTTTTTCCTATCAATAGATCCAAGTTGTACTTGAATATGGACCTTGATGAGCTTTGTTTTATGGGGATGGGGATTTCTATAGCAGCAGTATCCCCTGTGAGATATAGCTGTCTCTCCAAACCATTCTGTTGATGTTGCACAAGATGTTTAGATCCCTAGACCAAGTATTTCTGGTGCCATTTGATTTGTTGTGCAGTAACTCCGTTAGTAGTGGTTTGGAGGATGGCTTGTATGCCAGACCGCAGGTCACCTCTTAGCAGTCTGTAGGATACTGAGTATAGTGACAGAGCTTTGAGTTGGTCCATGAGGGATATGTTGTTTATGTCTTGTATCCTTATAATAAGGTATCTCTGTGGGTGTTCTACACACCAAAGGGGGAATTATATTCAATGATTGGGCTAATGAGGGCTGCGTAAAGGAGGACAATGACATCCCTAGGTCTGGACACAGTCCCTTTGTTTATAAGCTGTGCAATATAGAAGGACTTACAACAATGGACACATGTTGGTCAAAAGGTAGGTAACTGTCCATATACGTTACCAAATCTGGAACAACTGGATCAACTCTTAGGGGCATATTGTTAATGCAGTAGTTTCCTGGGATTGATGACTTTCCAAAGGATACAGTAATGCATTTTTTGGCTTTTAGTTTTAGTCCCTGATTTTGGCACCAGTTATTTATTTAAGACAAACCTTCCTGCAGGATGGCTAAGTCATTTGGGGATACAATGACTACTCCTAGATTGCAGTCATCTGCAAACTTTGTCAGAGAGAAACATTTGCCATTGGGTTTTACTTCAGAAAGGTAAATACCATTCAGGAGAGGTCCCAGCACTGAACCCTGAGGGACTTCAGTGATGGTTGTTCTCTTTATGGAGGTAGCTTCACCTATTTTGAATTTCTGAATCCTATCTGTGAGACAGTTAGCAATCCAGTGGGTGACAAAGGGGTTTATTTAGCTTTTCTACTATGCCCATGTGGGGAATTGTGTCAAAAGCTTTTGGCAGGTTGAGGTATGTGGTGTGTACCATTTTGCCATCATCCATTGCTTTGGGGACCTTTTCAAAAAAATCCATCAGGCTGAGTAAGCATGACCTGTCCTTGAACAATCCAAACTGAGATGTATCTAGTATTTGGAGGTTCCCTATATTCTTGATATCACATGGAAAAGAGTAGAAAATCTGCTAATAATGTGAAGTGGGATGTCACAGTGGAAGAGAAGAAGCAGCCAACAAGAACATGAAGTACTTTTTTTGTTAGTCTTGGCAAGCTGCCAGATATGAGCAGCGGACAGAGTTGCAAGATAAGCACAGTACATGCCAAGCAACCATTATTTTGCAGTATGTTCCTGAGTTTGTTTCATATTTTCTGGTTTGTTCATTGCAGAATTTGTGGTTTTCTGGAAACCATAGCTGCAGTCAGTAAATAATGACAGAAATTTGAATCTCTGACTTCATATCCTTCACTAAATGTGCCATGCAGTCCATTTACTCTGTCAGCTCTCAAAGTGAATAAGAATAAGATTTAAAATATGGTCCCAATTTTTGGTCTTTGTTTTTCCATTATTTTTGGCTTTGCTCCTGATTATTTCAATAAAAAGTTGTGAGAGTAATTTTATTAATTAATTTATTTATTTTATTACTTGGACATCTGAGTTGTAAACAGACAAATTACCTATAATTGCTGGTGCGCTCTGTGAAAAAAAATCATGACTGTTGTTTGTTCATTCTGTGGCTTTGCAGGATAAATGTGATTTGTGTAAAGAAACATGGAATACTTTAATGTTTGCTCTTTGGGTGGCACAAAGCTAAAATTCATTACATGCCCATCGTTGTTATCACAAGCATCTAAAGAGAACACAGAAGTGGCTATAATTGCTGGGTGAGGGCAGGAGATGTCTGTGGATGATAGAAACTGACCCTGTTGTTATTTGCTCAGTTTAAATAGCCATAAATCTAGCTTGGCAAGACTAATGTCACTTGGGCGAAATAAAGTGGAATACTTCATTATGTATTTATTTATTTTTAGCATAAATGGATGCTTAAGGTGTGCACAATAAAGTGGATACAATTGATGGGTGAGAATGTTATCTTTGGATACAAGTGTTTATCACTATTAAACAGCAGTCACTGATTGGAATGGCAGCAGCAATGTCAAATAATGCTTTGCATTTTTTTGAAAGTGACAATCTTGTCTTGCAATGGCTTATGCTTTTGTGGGAGTATGTATAGTTTTGTGTGTGTGAGTGTGTCTGTGTGTGTGTGTGTGTATGTCTGTGTGCATGTGTCTCTGTGTGTGCGTGTGTGCGTGCGTGCATGCGTGCGTGAGTGCGTGTGTGTGTGTGCGTGTGTGCGTGCGTGTGTGTGTGTGTGTGTGTGTGTGTGTGTGTGTGTGTGTATGTGCTTGTGTAGAAAAAGTAATAACACTGATTGTTATCTGTGGGCACATACATAACTAGTTTTGGTATCAGTATAAAAGCACAAAATAAGTTAGCAAGTCATTATCTTTCAAAAATAAGAGGTAAAATATGTCATAGATCAGCTAGATGCAAAGAGCTTCAGGCTGTATAAATGGATTTTTGCAGTCTAAAACCAGCTTGCACAGATATATGCATGGAAGGTCACTGTAGCTTTTGTGTGGACTGGGAACAGTGTGATCATTACATCTTTAAGCTTACTTGCACTCAAACCTCTGAGGTATTCAGCGAATGTTGCCACAGCTTGTATGAGGGTTGTGGACAGTGTGGTCATTATTTCTTTAACTTTCTTCACAGCCCTTAGAGGTGGGCATCTTGGGACAGTGTACTGTTTAGAAGCAATAAGTTGGATTGGATTACTGTGATCATTATTTTTTGACTTTTCTCAAAAATCCAATATCAGATGCGTACACATATGAATATCTTTTGTAGGTATGGGAAAGGAGGCATGCTGTTTATATATGTCTGACAGCAACAGACTGAAACATGTTATTGTGTTCTATTTGTTCTTTCAGTTTCTTCCCAGTCTGATGTCAGAGTGTCACACAGAAGGTAGGTTTGGGGTGGAGGAGGCATACTCTTTACATATGTTTGACAGCAGACAATTGAAATACATGACTGGCCATTTTTCCCTTAATCTTTATCTGATAAGAGAGGAATACACATAAGGTGGGGGGGGGGGTAGGCAGGCAATATTTCCAGAAATTACTTGTGTATCCTCACGAGCATTTGTCCTCTCAGCTTATTGTGAACTGCTATTTTGTCAGACCCATCACATTTCTTTCTTGAAAGAGAAAAATGCGACTGAATTTGTTTCCTTACCCCCCCCCCCCCCAAGTCATTGGAAATATTTTTTGCCTTTATAGCATAATTATGCTGATAAATTCTGGACTTTAAACAACTTTCTGTTGGTGAATGCAATGTTTAAATGACTGTGACTTTTATGGATTTGAATTTGATAAAGTTCGAGAATAATAAAGAATGAAAGTGCTCATTCTTATTTAGTTGAACAGCTCCCTGCTTTGTGAAGAGTTTTTTTTTAATTTTTTTGTCTGTTTATTGAGTTCTTTAGTTGTTTTTTGAAGTAATTAATAATGTCAAAACTTAGAGCTCAAACAGCAGATAAATATTAATCCCACCTGTGTGCAGAGGAGGAGTCATGAAGAGGAACAGATGGCCACAGTAGCAGATGTGCATTATGGCAAGCACAAACATCAAACATAACTGGCATATGTACCTCAGTATATTCACATGTGGACGAAAGTGACAAGAAGAGAAAATCAGTGATCAGCCTTATAGGACTCTCTGTGCACTTTAAATCTATTTTTGACCAGATGAAGGAAAGGAAATGGGAGCATACGGCAGTAGGAAAAAGGGGAAAGCAATCAAAGTAGGAAAAAGGGGAAAGCAATCAAAGTAGGAAAAAGGGGAAAGCAATTAAACAGAAGCGCATAAGGGAAACCAAGTAAAGAATGAATATGGCGGGGGAGGGAATAGAAGGCAATTATTTATTTATTTATTGTGGGGACAAGTGCCCATTTTCTTTTTTCAAAGCAGGAAAGGTGGTGAAGGATGTAAAGGAATGTTAAGGTATGAAAAAAGAGTGATGGTAGGTAGCAGGGGAAAACACAAAACACATGACACAGACGACTGACAATGGCGATGCTGACACACTCATAGAGGATTGATTACAGTAGAGTTATGGCCATCACACAAACAAAGAGAAGACAGTGATGATAGGGAGGATTGGACAACAAACAGGGAAGTGCAAGGACACAAATGGGAGATAAGGTGGGTCTGTCTCACAAATTATGCTCCCCAGTCACTGGTTCCTAGCTCTCATTATGCTGCCAATGGTGAGTATGGATGAGACTCTACAAGCCATGAGAAGACTCTTTCCAGGAGGCCAATGCAGACTTTGAAATGCTAGTCTGCCAGCTCCCCCACTACTTCAGCCAGCTGCATGTGGCTGACAAATGAGTTACTGTTAGCAGAGCCACCATTATGAACAACAGCACTTCCCATCATTGAAGCTCCACCAGAGTCAGGGAGGACATTCTTTCAGCATCCCCTGGGAAAGCATTATGAAGGCTATCTTAGCTGTTGCAATTGGCATGACTGGCATGTCTGGTGAGGGGGACTGATTGCAGTGGGTGTATTCACAGATGCTGTCATGACAGATGTGGTACATAAATAAAAAAAAAAGTGGAGAAAAGCACACAAAGTCCCTCCAGCTAGCTGTCACTACCTACACTCACAGGTTTCCAGATACCAAAGAAACGATTCCCCACCTCAAAGATGTGAGTTTTGTTGTACTTCATTCAGGAGTTACACAAAGTCCTTCCAGGAAACTGTCACCACCAACACTCACAGGTCCCCAGATCCCAGAGAAATAATTCCCCATCTCAAAAGACACATTTGTTGTGATTCAGGAATTTTAGGTTCAAGTTCTGTTAAACACCTATGTGGCACATAGCTACAGAATTAAAGTACAGAAGACAGCACCAATAGCAAAAGCTCATTAAATTAACAATATCCTGCAGAAATATTTCTCCACTCCAACAGATGTTCCTGGAATTTTAGGCTCCAGTTCTGTTGTACAACTCCTCAACTCATAACTACAAAACTAAAGTGCAGAAGACTGCACTAACAACAAAAGCTCAATAAATTATTAATATAAGTAGATCAGGACTTTGATACTTGTACTACATCTTGAAGAAAAATAGTGGATTTGTTTAATGCTAGTCACATGAGAAAAGATGGTCATGTCAGAGATGGCCTGCATCTGTCACCCCTGGGCTTCCGGATACTGCCCAAAGCTCTTGCCACTCCTATACTGCCTTTTTTAGGTGGTGTTCCAAAGACCAACTTACCACCGTAACAGCTACAAACAAATGCAATCTGATGGTCATGCTGCTCAATGCTACAAGTCTAAATCTCAAAATGCACTCACTCAAAGCACTCCTTAAAATGGAGAACATTGACATTTGTGCTGTAACAGAGACCTGGTTCAAGGCAGCAGAAAGCACCCCTGCACTACCAGGCTAAATCTCATTCCACACCTTTCAGCCCCAGAACATGAACTGAGGCTCCAAAGGTGGTGGTGTTTCTATATTCACAAAGGAGGCGTACACCTCCAGACTGGTAGCCCAACATAATGCATCAGAGATACTTCAGGTGCAGCTAATATTGGGGACAGCAATTCTGGTTGTAGCCTGCTATAGGTCCCCAACCATGTCCCAAGACTCACACTCCATGTTCCTATGCACCCTGGAGAATATTAGGGTCCAACCTAATAATCTTATACTGGGCAACTTCAACTACCCCTCAATTTACTGGGAAAACTACTCATGTACCAATACACTTGCCCAACATTTCCTGGAACTCATTAATTCCAATGTCCTGGACTCGCTCGCTCTTACCCCCACTAGAGGTAGCAACATCCTTGACCTGGTCATTACTAACATGGGCGACCGTTGCTCTACACCATTAGTCAACTCCTCCCTGGTTAGATCCAACTACAAACTAATCACCTTGGAAATCCACATCCCTCCTACCCGCCCAGCAAAGGTAACCACCATGAAAAACTTCTCCAAAGCTAACTTTGGGCTCCTAAAAACAGAGGTGGCTAACTTCACGGCACCCATGCAAATGGAGAATAGTTGCATGACCACCATATCATACACCAATGCACTGTACGAGCACATACACAAATGCAAGGATCTCACCATACCCAATAGAACCAAGACACTCTCCTCCAAAAAAAGGAAGCCAATCTGGTGATTCCCTGCCATAAACAAACTCTACAAAAGAAGGAGGAAACTGATGCAGAATAAGGTGAAGTCCCAAGACTGAAAAAACTCTGTTATCAGCCTCAACAAAAAGCTGAGATCCCTCATCAAATCCTCTAAAGCAAGCTATGAAAACAATATTGCAGCAGATAGTAAAGACAACCACAAGGCCTTCTATAATTATATAAAGAATCTCTATGGCAATATCCAGATTTGCTCTGAGCTACTGCACAATAGTACCTCCTATACAGAGCCAACAGATATTGTCAATATACTGGCCGACAGATTCACTGTCAACTTTACCCCTCTCTCCCCCACCAAAGGCCAAATCACAATACCAGTAGATTGCCAGGCACCCAGTAGTACTGCTGCATATGTTAAAACAGCACTGTCCAAGGCCAAGAATACAGCTTCTATGGGACCTGACAATATCCCTGGCTGTGTTCTACATGAACTACAGAGTGATCTGGCACCTCACATCCTAACCTCAGGCTTTGTCCCTACCAAATGGCACACTGCTACAGTCATCCCTCTCCACAAAGGAGGAGCCACTATAAACCTTGGGAACTAACTCCCCATTAGACTGATGAGTCTGATATGCAAAGCTATGGAATGCATCATCATGGACCTAATAAACAAGGATATAGTGAATCTCCAAACTCTCGATCCTGCACAGTTTGGTTTTGTGAAGGGTCAATCATGCCTGCTCAACCTGGTCGACTTCTTTGAGTCAGTCACCAGAGGTATGGATGATGGCAAGGTGGTTCATACAGCCTACCTTGATCTGGCAAAAGCCTTTGATACCATTCCCCACTCAGGAATCATAGAAAAACTCACTAAGCTAGAGATCAAACCTTATATCAGTAGGTGGGTTGCAAACTGGCTCACAGATAGAACCCACAGTGTGAAAGCAGCTGACTCTAAGTCTGACTGCCGACCAGTCATGAGTAGAGTCCCACAGGGTACACTCCTGGGTTCTCTCCTGTTTGGTATCTACTTCTCTGAAGTCCAGGCCAACAAGCAGGGACTCTGGCTGACAAAGTACGCAGACGATTACAAGTTGGGAGCTATTATTAACTCCCCAAGTGAGGTTGACATCCTACAGAAAGGCGTCACTGAGACCAACGACTGGTGTCAGAACTATGGCCTTAAGCTCAATGCCAAAAAATGTGTTGTCATCCCCTTTAGGAAAAACCCAGTTCCCATGAATTACCACATCGATGGTAGTCCACTGAACACAGAAGGTGTTATAAGAGATCTGGGAACACAGGTTGACAGGAACCTCTCTTTTGACCACCACATTGGTACTGTGGTCAGAAAGTCCTTCTCTGTGGCACATCTCATTACTAAGGTTTTTGCATCCAGGAAGAAAGAAGTCATTGTCTCCCTCTACTCTTCCCTCATTAGGCCAGTCATTGAGTACAATGCCCCATTTGGCATGTACCTCACTGGACACCTGCAACAACTGTAGAGGCCACAAAAGTACTTCACAAAGAGGATCCCAGGCCTTAAACACTTGTCCTATATGGATAGACTCAAAAAAACTCCAACTATTCTCTGTCTCATATTGCCTAGTTAAAGGCAATCTCTGCTTGACTTACAAAGCCATGTCTGACCCAGCTCTGTTAGAAATGCTACATCTAAAGAAATCTCAATCACTCCACACCACACACTCCAGAGACCTCAACCTCATTACCACAATCAACTAAACAAGCTGAAGGGACAGGCTCATAACCCAGAGACTGCCCATGCTATGGAATAGACTTCTCATACGTGTCAAACAGAGCACCTCACTGGACCTCTTCAAGAGAAATCTTGATGAGTGGATGGGAAATAGAAAATTCATCCTGGGGATCACTCCAGTGACTCTACTCGATAGAGGCATTGGGAAATAAGGTCAGGTGGCACAATGCCAGGGTAATCCTATGGGCTAGGCTTGTAAAGGCTGCAGGGCCATTAGCCTAGTACACACCTATGAACATATATGCCTATACTGTCCTCCAGTCCCCATTTTTATACCTCATCTGTAGGGATCTATTGTTCTTCCAAGGATATTTGTAACCATGTTATTCAGTCTGTACCTGGGATATCAACAACTGAAAACAAGTCACAGCAAATACATCTTGCTTGCACATTTTGTGCAGGTTCTTCTGGCAGAATGGGCTTTGCTTCTCCCAAATGTGCACCACCTGGGCTGTTTGCTGTTCCAACCATCCTCATGTTTTATCTCCCTTTTTTACAGTGCTTCACCAACATTTTTACTCACAGTCCCTCCAGCTAATTTCCAGTACCTACAGGAACCTAAGTATGTATTTTTGCATTAATTTCTAACTATTGGCACATAATGAAATTTTTTGGCAGTAAATGATTGCTACACCATGAAATAAATGTTTCCATCTAGATGTTCTGCTATTAATACAACATGTCACAGCTTACATTTTCTTTATGAATATTGTGTGTAGTTCCCAGTTTATTACTTAAATTTATTTGTTAACATTTGTTTACCAGAAAAGTCCAACTTGGAACAAAGCCAATTTTCAGTGAAGTCCCGGGGAGAAGCGCTCCAGATGCATGTCTTTGTAATATGGGAGGAAACTGGAGCACCCAGAGGAAACCCACATGAATGTAGAAAAGACACGCAGACTCCACACAGAAGGCACCCAACCAAGAATCAAACCAGAGAACCTCTTGCTGTGAGGCGACAACGCAACTGCTAAACCACTGCGCTGTCCAATTTGAAGTAAAGTTTAATATAAAGGAGAATAAACTGTTTGGGGGTATAATTGCATAGATAATTAAAGATCTTACTGATCATTACTGAATAATTATGCTATATAAACTCATGTGAATTACTGTGCTTCTGGCATAGTTACAGCAATTGCTCAGTGTAATACACCATCAGCACATACTTTCCTTTGTATTCTTGCCTTTTTGTAATGTCTGCTATCCTATTTTTCTCAGCACTAAGCATCTTTAGTTATCTTTGCATTTCCTTCCCTCATTAGGCCAGTTATCAAGTACAATGCCCCATTTGGCATGTACCTCACTAGACACCTGCAACAACTGGAGGGGCCACAAAAGTACTTCACAAAGAGGATCCCAGACCTTAAACACTTGTCCTATATGGACCGACTCAAAAAACTCCAACTATTCTCTGTCTCATACTGCCTAGTTAAAGGCAATCTCTGCTTGACTTGCAAATCCATGTCTGACCCAACTCTGTTAGAAATGCTACATCTAAAGAAATCTCAATCCCTCTGCACCACACGCTCCAGAGACCTCAACCTCATTACCACAATCAACTAAACAAGCTGGAGGGACAGGTTCATTACCCAGAGACTGCCCATGCTATGGAATAGACTTCCCATACATGTCAAACAGAGCACCTCACTGGCCCTCTTCAAGAGTAAGCTTGATGAGTGGATGGGAAACAGAAAATTCATCCCGGGGATCACTCCAGTGACTCTACTCGATAGAGGCATTGGGAAATAAGGTTGGGTGGCATGATGCCAGGGTAATCCTATGGGCTAGGCTTGTAAAGGCTGCAGGGCCATTAGCCTAGTACACACCTATGAACCTATATGCCTATACTGTCCTCCAGTCCCCATTTTTATACCTCATCTGTAGGGATCTATTGATCTTCCAAGGATATTTGTAACCATGTTATTCAATCTGTACCTGGGATATCAACAACTGAAAACAAGTCACAGCAAACACATCTTGCTTGCACATTTTGTGCAGGTTCTTCTTGCAGAATGGGCTTTGCTTCTCCCAAATGTGCACCACCTGGGCTGTTTGCTGTTCCAACCATCCCCATGTTTTATCCCCCTTTTTTACTTTGCTTCACCAACATTTTTACTCACTGTCCCTCCAGCTAATTTCCAGTACCTACAGGTAACTAAGTATGTATTTTTGCATTAATTTCTAACTATTGGCACATAATGACATTTTCTGGCAGTAAATGATTGCTACACCATGAAATAAATGTTTCCATCTTGATGTTCTGCTATTAATACAACAGGTTACAGCTTACATTTTCTTCATGAATATTGTGTTCATTTTCCAGTTTATTACCTAAATTTATTTGTTAACCAAAAAAGTCCAACTTGGAACAAAGCCAATTTTCAGCAGAGTCCCGGGGAGAAGCGCACCAGATGCATGTCTTTGTAATATGGAGGAAACTGGAGCACCCAGAGGAAACCCACATGAATGTAGGAAAGACACGCAGACTCCACACAGAAGGCACCCCAACCAAGAATCAAACCAGAGAACCTCTTGTTGTGAGGTGGCAATGCAACTGCTGCACCACTGTGCTGTCCAATTTGAAGTCAAGTTTAATATATAGGAGAATAAACTGTTTCTGGGTATAATTGCATAGATAATTGAACATCTTACTGATTGTTATTGAATAATTATGCTATATAAACTCATGTGAATTACTGTGCTTCTGGCATAGTTACAGAAATTGCTCAGTGTAATACACCATCAGCACATATTTTCCTTTGTATTCTTGCCTTTTTGTAATGTCTGCTATCCTATTTTTCTCAGTAGTAACCATCTTTATTTATCTTTGCATTTCCTTCCTTTAAGGAACTTTTCTCAATCCTAAATTCCATGCTGTAACCTCTTCCTGTTTGTCCCAATCCTTTATGTCCATAAGCTCTCCTCTAAGCAGCACTAGATAACACAGAGTGTCTGCTCCATTTTCTCTGCTATTCTGACCTTCTGACCTATCTATCCCTAAACATTTACCTCCTCTCACCAAAGCTCCTGTAGCCATTGCAAGCCAGATCCTCTTACTGCTAAACCATGTCACTCTACGGCTTCTACTTTCTCCCCACTGGTCACACAACGTACACAGTTTCAACCACCTATCTTTCACTGCTGTACTAGCTCCCTAGTACCAAATCTAGGCTAATGTGAAGGGCTCTTTCTCTTCTCCTGCAGTAATGAGTTAGACAAATTTAGTGCCCCCATAAATGCAGACGAGTAGATGGTGCCCTGGCTGGCCTGTTAAAACATATGAAGTGAACCAACATTATAAACTGTGAGTTCTACTATTATAAAGAATTCAGAATTCCCACCAATTCTTTTCTAATGTTACCTTCATTGCAGATCCCGTGGGAATAATTCTCCACCACAGCAGATTTTACACTTGAGGTGTGTCAGGGATTTTAGGTTCCAGTTCTTTTAAACAACTCTGTGGCTCATAACTACAAAATTAAAATACAGAAAACTGCACCAAAATCAAAAGCTCATTAAATTATCAATGTGAAGAGACCAGTACCTTTGGAGCTGTACTATACCTTGTACAGAAGAGTTGATTTATTTACCACTGGTCCCATGAGAGAAGGTAGTTGATTCCATACATCTATGCTGCCCTCCTGCCCTATTCCTATACCTTAACTGGAGTGCACCATTCTTCTCCCTAAGATATTTATAATCATTATCCCAGCTCTACCTGGAATAAAAACAAATGAAAACAAGTCACAGTAAACACACCCAGGTTTTCACATTCTTCTTTTTGTGGGTCCTACTCGTGGACTGGGCTCTGCACCTTCTAGTGTGCACAGCCTGGACAATGGACAGTTCCAACACCCCCTTTTTTTCTGTCCTCCTTCCCTCATTAATACTTTTACTCATAGTCCCCCCAGACAGCTATCACCACCTATACTCACAGGTAACCAAGTATGTATTTTTTGCACTAGTTTTTAATGTCTCATAATGAAATTTTATGGCAGTAAATGATTGCTAGTCCATGAAATAAATGCTTGCGTCTTGAGGTTCAGCTTTCGATATGACAGGTCGTAATTGCCATTTTGTCAATGAATTGGTCCATGCAGTTTCCAGATTTATTACCTGAATGTGAAGTGATGCTTAAAATATTGAAGTATCACTTGTTTGGAGATATAATTGCATAGGTAATCGAATATCATACGTGATACAGATCATGACTGAATAGTTATGCTATGTGGAATCATGTGAATTACTTTGCTTGTAGCTTAGTTACAGTTACTGCTTATTGTAATATGACATCAGTCACCACTTTTCTACTTTGTAGTCTTGTCTTTATATTATGCCTGTTTTCCTGATTTTCTCTATAGTAACCATCATTTGCTATCTTTGCATTACCTTCCTCTAAGGAAATACTTGCTTAAATTGCTGTCTTTTAGCTCCATCCTGAATTCCATGCTGTAAACTGTCCCTGTTTGTCTCACTTCTTTACACCCATAGGCTCTCTTGTAAGCAGCTCTGGGTAACAGAGTGTATCTGCTCCCTTTTTTTTTTCTGTTGTTCTCATCTATCTATCCTTAAACATTTACCTGCACTCATCAAGACACCTGTCCCGATTTTATGCAGTCTCCTCTTACATGTAAACTCCATCACTCTAGCTTTTCTACCTTCTCCCTACTGACCTCTTTTTATAGTGTAACTATTTGTTTTTCTTAGTTGCAATATCTCACTACAGGCAACTCCAAGTTAAGGCAGAGTGCTCTTTCTTTCTCCCTACATTTATTTGCAAGTAAGATAAATGTGGTGTCACTATAAATGCAGAGTGGTAAATGGTATCCTGACCAGCCTGTTAAGCATATAAAATGAATGGACATTATTAACTGGGGTTGCTACTATCCTGACCAGCCTGTTAAGCATTTAAAAATGAATGGACATTGTTAACTGTAGTTGCTACTATTACACAGAACTCAAAATTTCTGCCTACCTTTTTCTAATGTTACCTTCCTTGAAGATCCTGTGGGAATAATTTCCTATCCCAATGGACACTACTCTTGCAGTGTTAGAGGATCTTTAGTTTTCAGTTTGTTAAACAACTCTGCTGCTCATAATTACAAAATTAAAGAGCAGAAGACCACACCAACAGAAAAAGGACTTTGGTACTTGTACTATTCCTTGCACAAAAATATCTGATGTTATGTAGTCCCATCTCGCCTCCATTATTATGTGTGGGTTCAGAGCTGATCCTCCGCTCAGACTCGGCCGCTTAGAAAGCCTGAAAACTTCTGATTGGCTCGTGGCTAATAGGTATCCCATGGTGCATGCGCACATTCCCCAGATCTCGTTTGCCATGGCTTCAGTTGGAAGCTTCTTTTGGTTGGCCGTGGCTAAGTGATTTAGTTCTTTATTATTACTACTTATTAGGAGTTTTTTGCTTTGTGTGAAGTGTTATTCTGATTGCTGACAGTTTTATTGTGATACCGATTTGTGTCTTTAACCGGATTGACTTATTACTGTTTAAAAAAATTCTTGGGCCTGTTGGCCTTTTGTGTGTGATTCCCATGTGTGTGTGCTTTTAGACTAGACTTTAACTTAGAGGTGCTAGTTTGTTCCCTTTTTTTCCTTTTTGCACTAGGTTCATTTAAGTTAGAGAACCTAGTAAAACCACTTTTATTTATTTTTTATTGTGAGTGTTAGGGCTAGATCTGTTTAAGTTAGAGGATCTAGTTCCTCTCTTGTTGTGTGAGTATGTTGGTTTTTCTCTACTGCCATTATGTCCAAAGAACGTAAAGAGCATAAACAGACAGGGTTTAAAAAGTGTACTAAATATTCGCAAAAAATGTCCATCACTGATGGATATAGCATCTGTGTGTACTGTTTAGGGGCCATACATCTTCAAGAAACTTGTCTCTTTTGTCATTCCTTTAGCCCTAGAGTGCTCCAGGAATGGAATAATAAGCTGATCCTAAAAGGCATGTTAAAACCTTCCTTCGAGGATGACCTAGCCAGTTCTTCCTCCTCTGCTAGGTTGCAGTCTTCTAGAAAGGATAAGGGCAAGACCTCTAAAAGGCCTTCTCCAGCCTCAACTTCTGTCTCTGAACCTCCACAGAAGTTACCAAAATCGGAGTTGGCCTATGTCTCTTTGGCTCTACTGTCTTTGGAGCCGATTGAGATTCTGGACACGGACCTTGCAGTATCGGCACCAAGTGCTTTGGTGCCGATCACTAGCAGTCCTCTTCGGAGCCGGTCTACAGACATTCCACTGGTCTCCCCTACTCTAAAATCGTCTATATTGCAGAGAGCGAGGTCTCCCACACTGTCCTCCAGATCCTCCAGGAGCTTATCTGAAGAAGACATCGAGAGAGTGGTGCTCAGACTCCTTAAGTCGTCGGCCTTGCCAAAATGTTTATAGGCTCTGACCCTTTCGGTCTCGGAGCTGACTCCTGTTACTGATCCTGCTCTTTTTCCTCCTCCAACCCAGATTGGGCCTTTGGAGCCAATGTTGTCGGTATGGACTATAGTGGTGTCCCTGGCTCCAGCACCCCATGTGGTTGTCTCAGAGCCGAGCTCCGCTCCAACACTATCGGCGCCGTCCGAAGTGTCTAGGGTCCGAAGCTCTTCAGTCAGCCCTGAGGGGGACACTTGGAACCAAACCTCTTCAGTGCCAAGTCTTCCTCTTGGTGCATCAGCCCGAGTGAGCTCAGACCCTACATCGTTCTCAGAGCTGATTCCTTTGGAGCCATCGGCACCTACGCTCTCTTCGGAGCTGGGGCATCATTTGGAGCTGGAGGAATTAGTCTTCATGAGGATGAGGAGCATGTTGGATAACTATCCATACCACGTAGGAGTACTGATGCTATACTCCCTCAAGCATCGACTATGGTCTCAGCATCCTCTCTCCCCCGAGATGGTAGAGACCCATAGCCTCAAGGCCCCCATTTGGGTGGCCCCTGATCTTCCGAGACCTCCCCAGAATACCCCGCTGAGGAGCCCCCTCAGAAGAGATCATGTAAGAGGAAACATGTAGACTCCCCTGATGAGTCTGTCACATCTGACACTGACCTCAATGAGTCAGAGGGGTCCCCTAAGTCGTCCTCTGAAGATGTCTCTTTCTCTTTTGCAGACATTTTGGAGATCCTCAGGCAGAGAGGTGGCTGGCCCACCATTACCCCGTCCGATGAGGAGTCAGTGTACCTGAAGGCTTTCGGGTCTCAACCCTCAGCTTCATTGGTGTCTCCTCCATTTGATGAATTACTGGATCTTGTGAGTCAGAAAGCATGGCAAACTCCTGATGCCACGGAACCGGTCCCCAGGAGGCCGAATAAATTTCTTTCCGCCCCTAAAGACAAAGAATTTTTATCCAAGGGTTTACCTGTTGATGCCATGGAGGTGGCAGCGCCCACTAAGAAGGAGCTAGCAGAGACTTCTTCTTCTATCCACCACCTAATAAGGAATCCCGAACGATGGATAGGTATGGGAAGTGTATCTTCTCTTCAGCGGCTTTTACACTCTGATCGCTAAACTATCTATCACATTTTATGAGAATTCAGAGAGATCTCCTATTGGAGTTAGGAGATACTCTTCAGGGTTTCTCTACTGAAGCAGTCCCATCTACAGTGTCGGCTCAGTTGGCTACTCTCACATCTATTGTTAACTCCTCCATGCGGCTGATTTTGTATGCAGCTGATGGTGCGAGTAGGGCGGCGGGTTCGGGAGTCTCTTTAAGGAGACATTCCTGGATGCGTCTATGCAACTTTGCTGAGCCTTTCAAGTCTACATTCTCCAGTGCTCCCATGGATGGATCCTCTCTTTTTGGACCCAAGGTGATAGATACACTCACCAGGTGTGAACAGGAAGGAAAGACTCTCTCTGCTGTGGGAGTCGGTTTTACCGTTCCATCTAGACCTTACCCTAAAGGTCAGAAGAGCAGTAAAATGTGGTTCAAGAAATCACAGAGACCTTTCCAGGACACACAAAGTGATTCCTCCTTCAGAGGCAGGGGAGGAGGAAATAATGGTAGATGTCGCCCTAGAGGCGGGGGAGGCCCACAAAATCAGGGAGGTCGCGATTCCTTTCATGACCGTCCCTATCAGTGATCCTGATGTGGAACCCAACTGTGCATCTCTGGTGCTGGTCATGGGTCACCTGTCCTTGTACCCAGAAGCCTGGCTAAATCTCACTCGAGACAAGTGGCTACAAGACATTATCACCAGAGGTTACTCTATATCCTTTTTCCCTTCCACCACTCCCTCCCAAAAGGATCCCAGATGTACCACGCAATCACAGGGATCAAGCGGCTATAGAGATAAAAAAGCTGCTATTAAAAAGAGTCATCCAAAAGGTTCCAGCAGACCAGACAGGATTCGGAACATACTCCAGGTTCTTTTTAGTTCCAGAAAGAACAGGAGACTGGAGACCCATCCTAGACCTCAGCAGGTTAAATGAGTATGTAAAGAAGTCCAAGTTCCGAATGGTCACTCTACAAACCATACTTCCTCTGTTAGGGAGAGACAGCTGGGTGTGCTCAATAGATCTCCAGGATGCCTACTACCACATAATGATGGACAAAGCATCAAGGAGCTACCTACACTTCCAGCTGGGAGCCAATCATTACCAGTTTCGGGCGCTGCCCTTTGGTCTCACCACAGCTCCTCGGGTGTTCACCAAGTGCATGGCAGTAGTCACAGCTCATTTGAGGCATCAGGCATTCCAAGTCTTACCATACCTGGATGATTGGCTCCTGACCGCCACCACCAGGCATCACCTAGTTCAATCGAGAGATTCCACAATCAAGCTCTGTTCCCAGTTGGGAATCTCGATAAACTGGGAAAAATCCTCTACTTTGCCCACTCAGTCTATAACTGTTATAGGAGCAAACATAGACACAGTCACTATGACAGCCAGACTACCTACAGACAGAATACAGAATCTTGTGCAACAAATTTACAGCATACTTCCCCTTCGAAGAGTCAAAGCGAAGGTGGTGTTGTAACTGCTCAGAACTATGGCGTTGACCATAACCTTGGTACCTTTAGCAAGACTACATATGAGAATACTCCAGTGGCTCCTGTCATCCCAGTGGTCTTTTCAGCAGTTGCCTCTACATCATCAGATTCTGATTACAGATTCTTGCAAAAAGGACCTACGCTGGTGGATTCAACCAGGTCATCTTACCACAGTGACTCCCTTTGTACCACACCAACCCGTTGCCACTGTGACCATGGATGCCTCTTAGATAGGGTGGGGGGCATTATCTTGGCAGGACTGTCCAAGGCACATGGCAAGATCAGGAGGCCCATCTGCATATCAGTGTCCTAGAGATGAGAGTGGTGCTTCTAGTGTTGCAAGCACTTCACAACGTTCTTCCTCTAGGGACGATAGCTATCCAGACTGACAACATTTCGGTGGTCTGGTATCTAAACAAACAAGGGGGGACCAGATCATACCCCTTATGTCGAGAGGCCCTGCAAGTTTGGAATTGGGCAATTTCTTCCCAACGCCTTCACATTGCAATGCACATCCTGGGGACTTCCAACGTGATAGCGGACAAGCTAAGCAGAGCAATATTGTTACCTCATGAATGGTCCTTGAACCAGAAAATAGCCATTATGATCTTCCACAAGTGGGGACAACCCTGCGGCGACCTCTTTGCCAGTCCCATCAACACCAAATGCAGCACCTTTTTCTCTCTCATCCCCCCTCCAGGAGAGTCTCCAAGTGATGCACTCATCCACGATTGGTCCCCGGGAAGCCTTTATGCTTTTCCTCCTTTTCCACTCATCCCCAAGGTCATACAGAAAGCAATGTTGTTGGGAAGCAAGATGATCCTCATCACTCCTTACTGGCCTCATCAGATTTGGTTCCCTTTCCTCGGGCCTCACCTGTTAGACTATCCATGGACTCTGGACCCAGTGCTAGAACTCCTGACACACATGTCAGGTTCTCTTCACCCCAGTCTCCACACTCTCAAACTGACAGCATGGCTGCTCCAGTTCTGTCACTAGTCAGGCTTCATGATCTGTCTCCAGCTTTAACTCATATTATTACCTCTTCTCACAAACCTTCGACTAGAAAATTGTATCACAGTAAATGGAAGACATTTTCTATATGGGCACACAACAGAGAAGTTGATCCATTTACAGCTCCCATTACTATTGTTCTAGAGTTCCTTTCAGAACTCTTTCACCAGGGTTCAGCGGCTGCTACACGCCAAGTTCAGCTAGCAGCAATATCTAATTTTCATGCGGGGATTAATGATTCCAGTCTTATGTCTCACAAACTGTGCAAATATTTTCTTAGGGCTTCCATGATGTTAAGACCTCCTGTGCAAGACCTCATTCCTCCTTAGGATCTGAATCTAGTCCTGTCTAGACTTACTCTGCCACCTTTTGAACCAGCCCATAGTTGTCAGCTGAAATTCCTGTCTTGGAAGACTCTTTCTGGTAGCAATAACCTCAGCCAGACTAGTTTCTGAATTACAGGCCCTGTCAGTTAAACCTCCATATTTAATTTTTCACAAAGACAGGGTTTCTCTCTGGACCAATCTTTCCTTTATTCCTAAAGTCTGTTCTCAATTTCATTTAAACCAAACAATTGAATTGCCAGTGTTCTTCCCTAATGACTCCAATAAAGCAGAGTATACATCCCACCAATTGGATGTGCATAAGCAACTGTGTTTCTATATCCACAGGACCAAAGGATTTAGAAAATCAGAACAGCTGTTCATTTCTTTTGCTGAGGCGAGAATGGGCTTGCCAGTTTCCAAAGTTACACTATCGAACTGGATCTCTAGTTGTATTTACTTTATTTACACTTCTCAGGGAAAGGAGTTACCCTTTAAAGTCAAAGCGCATTCCACCAGGTCCTTTCTATTTCTGCTGCTTTCCAAGCCAGGACACCTATTGATGATATATGTGCAGCAGCAACATGGGCTACCCCTCATACCTTCATTTCCCATTATAAATTGGATTTAACTTCCAGGGGTAGAGCCTCGTTTGTTTCCACGGTGCTCAAGAGTATTTTCTAGTGAACCACCCATTCAAGATGCTAGGGACGCTGTTCCACACATAATAATGGAGGCGAGATAGGACTACATAACATAAAGAAGTTATGTACTCACCATAACGTTCCATGTATGTAGTTTATCTTGCCGAACATTATTACGAACGCACCCACCAGCCCCCTTCCTGGAGGATCTGGAAACAGTTTTTCCTTTTCTACAGTGGTTTATACCACAAGGGCGCCTTTATTACAGTTTATTCTTCCGGACCTTTGTCCTTTTTCCTGTCTTATCCTGATAGACTAGTAGCAAACAAGATCTGGGGAATGTGCGCATGCACCATGGGATACCTATTAGCCATGAGCCAATCAGAAGTTTTCAGGCTTTCTAAGTGGCTCTGAACCCACACGTAATAATGTTCGTCGAGATGGACTACATACATGGAATGCTATGGTGAGTACATAACGTCTTTATTTCTTCAATACTGATCTCATGAAAACAGTTGGTCAACTCCAAATATCTATATTCCCCTCCCACTCCCCTATCCTATGCCTCAATGTGAGGGCCTCATTGTTGTCCCCAGGATATTTGTAACAAGGTTAGAGGTAATGAAATTGCACCTGGCATAAAAAACAATTGAAAACAAGTAATGACAAACTTGTCCATGCTTGCACATTATTTTTGCTGGTTCTGCTTGCAGACTGGGCTCTGCCCCACTTTGTTCTCCTACTGTACCCCTGATTTCCACCTCCTTAAACTAAATTTATACACCAATAACCCCCTCACCAGCATGTATTATATCTTTTACCATTTTATTTTTAACATCAGTCACAACTACAGTTTCTAATTAACTTCATCCCGAAGCATAACTGCTTCCTGATTTTACTTTCTCAACTCACATAACTACTACTTTTTTTTCCACAATTCCATTACACCTAACATCTCCATCCCCCTCTTAACATATCTTTAAAAACTCAAATACACTTATTCTGGAAAATATGTCTCCTGCTGTTGCTACGCATGATAACCTCTTATGAAACACCTATCTCACATATTTCATCACCTCTTAATACCTTCCACCATGCAGAGTTCACATAATCTATAAAATCACCCCAAGCCTTTATAAAATGTCTGACTACGTACTGCTTAATCCTAACTACTTAAAAATATCATCACCTAATTTCCATCTTAAACGTATACTTAAACTAATCCATTTATACTATACCAGAAAATACTTGGTAGGTCTTTTCTTATTTTACTAGGACAACATACACCATAACTCTGGCCCAGCCCTTATAAACAGACAAATCCTACTAACTCTCTATTCCCCACCACTTAAACACTATCATATAAACCTAAGATGCATACTCAATAAAACTACATTAATTCATGCTTGGATAGTCAAATAATATCCTGTCATGCTGCCAGTAACAGAAACATGGCTAAAACCATTTCCTCCCTCCAGATATAGCTTCCTTGGAGTAGACAGAAAAAAAGTAGAAAAGTAAGTTGTTTATCTAATCTTCTCACACAATCTTGATGTTGCCCTATATCTATATAACCTTCCTTCTTTCATCAGTACTGTAATATTGCCTATCTAAAACCCAACAGACACAGAATTCTATGTATTATTACCATCTATACTCCCCAGCTGACAACATAGACACCACTGAAAGCATACTAGTATGGGTCACTAACATATCACACAAGACCATCATACATGGTGATCTTAATATTCACTGGCCAAATTCAAATCAATATACTACATTATTCATACCCAACTTGCTCAGTTTCACACAACTAATAAATACACCCACCAGGTATAACAAACCCAAAAATAATTCATCCATTCTGGAATGGATATTATGTTCAAATCCAAACAATGTTACCAATGTTAGTACACTCCCAGACACTATCAATGACCATCATCCTATATTTAACTTCTGTGAATGCCATATAAATTATTCACCCCCCCCCCACTTACAATCAGATAGGCAACTGAAAAAGTTTCAACAAAGGCACTTTCATTTCAGTTCTCAAACAAACTGAATGGAGATGCCTAAAACCCCTTCATCTGGATTAAACCTTAACCTTCTTCAATAATACATTTCTCAGTGTACTCAATACTCAAGCCACAATCAGAAAGAAAAGAATCAAATCCAACCCAACTCCCTAGCCATCCATAGCAACCAAAAACTTCATGAAGGCTAGAGACAAAACTTGGTCTAGCTGGAAAAATAACTAATCACAAAATAACTCCCAACAACATCAATACCATCATGACCTCTCAAAATTGTGTATAACCAAGGACAAAAGAAACCATTAAAATAAGTTTCAAGACACCCATAAAAACAACTCCACAACATTTTGGCCTACAATAAACAAATTTCTAAAGCCAGGGAAACTTTATCAACAAAATCCACTTCCCTCAGAAAATAGCATCTCCATAGCCAACAAATTTAACTCCAAGTTCATCAGAGCTGGACAAATCTTAATCAACAACAGTACCCCCTGTGAAATAGGGAAATACAGCCAGCCCAGCTATCTGGAATTTTGTAAATAACTCTGTGTCATTTGTGAATATTGATATGATTTATACAGAATTGTATGTCATGTACTGGGCTAAAATATAACCACATCATCCCTTGCTGACTTAGAACAGAAATGCATATAAACTATATACCTGTGCAAATGTATGTTTTAACAGTGGAGACTAGAACATAAAAAGGGTTAACTTGCAAAACTTCAAGAAAATAAGTTGAAATTAGATTGCTGTATGATTGTGCTATAAAAGTTCTCTCTCAGTTTCAGTGTAGCAGACACAATGTCTAGAGCTAGAAGTTTTTGTATTGTCTTGAAAGAGAAGTAATTACTAGGTTTAAAATGTAAAAGTGTTTTATTGTTTTATGACTTTCAGGACCTGAGCAAACATCTGAGAGATATGTATTTTAACACAGAGACGTTAAATTCAGTTAGTTTCTGACAAAAGGAGGTTTAGCTTGGAAACTGAAGTCAGGTGACAAAAAGTGATGTCATCCAAGCTAACCCAGTAGTAATATTTGATATTAATTTAAGAACTCTCTCAGAGAAAGACTGTGCTTTTTGTATTTTGTCTTGGACCTAGCAAGAACATCCAGTCATCATCACCATCTGCACTTGCCTTGCTATAAGTAAGATTTAGGGCACAGTATCTCTTTTAGATATAGATAGGAATATAGTAAAGATTAATTTAGATGTTTTTTATATTTATTTGACACTGTCCTTCAATGTTGTTTTAAAATATTTCCTGTGATTTTGAACTCTGAAGTTACTGTGTTGATTTACTATTGTCTTGTTCTTTTATTATTATTAAATATATTTAAACCTATCTTTGTGGCTGATATTTGTGAGACATATTTAAGCTCTTAGAGTACTTGCATATGTATTTGGTGACACTGTCCAGGCCACTTCTAAATAGCCTTGCAAGTCTTGGTCAGACTACCATTTGGATAATAGTAACATTACACAGTAGGATTGGACACCCTTTGTAGCTGATAAGGGATCCTGGCAGCAGTGATAACTACTTTATCATCTGGGCAGAATGGGGCATAGATAGTAAACCTGTGCTAGCCTTTCCCAGGTGTGTGTTTGTGTATAAATCAAATCTCTAAGTGTGTGTGTGTGTGTGTGTGTGTGTGTGTGTGTGTGTGTGTGTGTGTGTGTGTGTGTGTGTGTGTATGTGTGTGTGTGTGTGTGTGTGTGTGTGTGTGTGTATGTGTGTGTGTATCAGCTACTTAGACAGGGATACAAAGCACTGATTGGAAAGAAAGAGTGTTGGGAGGACTTGGCTTGGAACCCTGGCTAAGAACAAAAAACACAAAGAACGCAGAACAGTAAGGAAAATTCTTTACTCGTGCATCCGGTACCACGGCTTACGCCTTCAAGGAATAATTAACACACCATACAGCACATATTTTATACATCCCTTAATTACATAATAAATCCATTAATTAATTAGTCAGTTCCCATTACCTTCATATAAATCATTTAAAATGTGCATATAAATATTTAAAGTGACATTGAGCATATTCTTTAGAAAAATTCAGTAATGTTCCCTTACAAATGAGAGAATGTTACATTTTAAAAATACAGACAATGAAAAATCATGATATACTTATTATCCCACATTTAGGTTAATGTCCAGATTTAACCCCCTAGGATATAAAGTATCAAAATTTATTAAGCATTTTATTTCTAATGACATTAAACTATTCAAAAATAATAGGAACTGACTAATTAATTAATTATTTTTTTGTGTGCTTTATACGTGGTTGGAAGGCAGAGGAGTTCAATCAGAATGGCAGCAGATGGTTCCTGTTTTTCGTGTTCCAGTATGTGGAAGGAGAGAGAGAGGCGAGAATTGCCAGTGATGACCCCTGGGCATCGGGGGAAGCAAACGCTAATGAGGCGGACTTTGTTAAATTAGAGTGGTTATTGATCAAGGAGGTAATTTTATTTTATGATATTAGACTCCTTGAAAAATATTTGGATCTGGACATTACTCTCAGGGCTCTGAGAATCAATCGATTGCCAGCATATAAATTCTCAGAGGAGGAGGGTGACCTGTTGGAGAAATGTAACTCTGCCTCTTTAATGTGCACCAAGGCTTGGTTGAAAATTCTTATCACTCATAAAGTCAGGCAGCAGGAGAAAATACATGCTGATATCTTACACACTCAAACCCATTTGGCGGAGATAACGGTGGATGCTGCTTTTGACACTAAGCTTAAGGGCATTAAAGGGAAGGTGGATAAGGTAGAGGAAGCCGTGACCCTTCGCAAGAAGGGTAAATTGCAAAGATATGTTAAATACTACAAAAATAATCTTATCTTTGTGTGGCAACACAAAGATATAAGGGGAAGATTACCAGCTCGACGTTCCAAATGCAGAGGCTGGGATCAGCGGGATTCCTCCCTTTCCTCAGTGGAGACAGCATCGAGTAGTAAAAAAAGTGTGTCTTTTGAAGATTTAAAGGAAGAAACTGCAGAATCTACACCCCAAAAGGGGACTACCAAGGGTTTTAAAGGTCATGGTCACAAATGGCAGGAGAATTCTAATACGGGCAACAGAAATAGAAGGAAGAGAAACTAAATCAACTGGAAATGAGTCGGCAGAAGTGGAGGCCTCCCATAATGTGGAATGGGCATTTTTTTTGGCTCATGGACTTTGTACAAATATTTGGGACAATGAAAAAGACTTGACAAGTTTAAAAATAGTTAATTTGTCAGATTTGAAACTCAGTCAGTATGTAGTATCTGTTTTGGATAAAGGGGTCAAATTTATCCCCACGCATTTTCCTAGTTTGGCTGATTTAACTCTGGAGGTTATTCGTTTTTGCCGTAAGTTACATTTAAAAGTGATTTATGATAATAGAAATAACGAATTAACCGGAGAATGTTTTGAAAATATTAATGATGAAACTAATGAAAAAGCAAATGATGAAGTAAATATGAATGGGGATGACTCTTTGCTTAATATGTCAATTTATGACTATGAGTTATGTGATGATGGGGAATGCATTTCTGCTAATGGGGATGTTGGGAACAGCAGTTCATGTTTTTTTACTGGGTATGGCAAGTTAGAGATACCACGAGTGCTTTATTGCAGTTCCTTTGTACCTTCAAAAACATCTACGAGTATTTGTATTTTTGAGAATGTTCTTTGCAAGCAATTAGAGGTAGAATTCCACAAATTTAGAAAAAAGAACAAGGTATATAATTTGATCAAGAAGCTGAGGCAAAGTAGTCATAAATACATATTTACACAGGTGGATAAGGGGGGTAATTGGGTAATTCTGACTACAGACCCTTATAATAGCATGGCTATGGCTCTTCTTGAAATTACATTGATATATGAAGCTTTGCCTTGCAACCCTGTTAGTGAATTTAATTTGCAATTACTGGAAATTCTAGAAAGAGGTGAAAGGTTTGGTTTCCTCTCAGTTTTGGATGTTAAGAAATTGCATATTAAGAACCCCAAGGATGCTAAATTTAAAGTGATACATAAAATACATGAAAATATGCATGACCTGCCTGGCAGGCCAATAGTATCTGTTAGGGGAGCTTATTTACAAAACGTGGGCATGTTTCTGGATTTTCATCTTAAAGATTTTTTGTATAAAATTATGTCACACATTAAGAATGGAAAGGAACTCCCTGATAAGAAAGGGGGCATGGAATGGCAAAATGATTACTACTGGGCCAGTGTGGATGTTAAATCACTATATACAAGCATTAAGAACAGATGGGGTTTAGAAGCTGTTAGCAACATGTTAAGTGAAGGACCACACACAGATTTTGTATATGTTTGTTGGAATTTTCCTTGACACATAACTGCTTTAAGTTTCGGAATCGATATTTCTTGCAGAAGGAGGGAACTGCAATGGGGGCTTCTTATGTCTGTTTATGCCATTTTGTTCATGAGTCAGTTTGAGAATTCATATATCTACAATTCTGAATTCTACAAACAAAAAGTAATTGTCTTTAAAAGATACGTAGATGATTTAATTTTCATATGTAAGGGTGAAGTAGAGGAATTCCAGGATTTTATGCATTATTTTCCGGGTAATCGCTTTGGCTTGGAGTTCACTTTTTATACTAGCAGGGAAGCAGTGCAATACTTAGTTTTGGAATGTTTTGTGGGAGAAAATCAGAAAGTTGAATTTAAGCCCTTTGTGAAGGAAACTGCTGTTAATAATTTTCTCATGGCTGATAGTATGCATGCCCCCCATTTTGTGGCGTCATTGCCATATGGAGAGTATCTCCGTATAGCCAATAATACTTCAGATAAGTCTAAGTTGGATGATGAGTTTGGTAAGATCAGGGTTAAATTGCTTAGCAGGAGTTATAATGAATATATTCTAAGCTCTGCTGAGAATAAGGTTAAAAAATTGTTAGGAATGGCTCACAATGAGGAAGAAAGGAATTCATTAAGAAGAAATGATAAACATCAGAAATTTGGAAGGGGGGAAGTCAAGGATAAAATATTTTTTTGTGAATAGATTTTCACCTTTTTCAGAGATTCTAGGGAAATTAGTGGATAGATTTTGGCTGATCACTTCAAATGACACCAGCCTCATTGGATTGTTCCCTGACATGGTCACCTTTTCTTATAGCTGGTTCATGAATTTGAAGGAATTGCTAAGTATGGGTAAGGTAGAGAGGGGAAACATGAGAAGGGGTAGTTTCCCTTGTAGTAGGTGTAAAGTGTGTGATAACACTAGAAATATAGATGGGGTCAACATAAATGGCAGGATATATAGGGCCTTGGATCAATATAATTGTGAATCTTGGGGGGTGATTTATATAATTGGTTGTGGATGTTCTCCAGTCAAGTGGTACATAGGACAGACTAAGAGGGTAGTGAAAAAACAAATTATGGAGCATGTGGGAGACATTAGGAGAGGCAGATTAGAAAGCCCAGTAGCAGAACATTTTAGGGAATGTCATGGTGGTTCAGATTCCACTTTCTTTTACAGTGTATTGGCTAAGCCTGCAGCTTGTCAGGGAAAGGTATTTTTGAATAGTTTAATGTCATTAGAAACAAAATACATCATAAATTTTGGTACTTTATATCCTAGGGGCTTAAATCTGGACAGTAACCTAAATGTGGGATAAGAAGTATATCATGATTTTTCATTGTCTGTATTTTTAAAATGTAACATTCTCTCATTTGTAAGGGAACATTATTGAGTTTTTCTAAAGAATATGTGCAATGTCACTTTAAATATTTATATGCACATTTTAAATGATTTATATGAAGGTAATGAGAACTGACTAATTAATTAATTAGTGGATTTATTATGTAATTAAGGGATGTATAAAATATGCGCTGTATGGTGCATTAATTATTCCTTGACGGCGTAAGCCATGGTACGGGATGCACCAGTAAAGAATTTTCCTTACTGTTCTGCATTCTTTGTGTTTTTTGTTCAAAGTTTATTTTTTGTGGTCTTTAACCCTGGCTAAGGACTCAACTCTATAGCTGTGCCAGTGGAGAGGATTATTGGGGATCTGGAAAAAGAGGGAGAAACCAGCCTCAGACTGGCTGTGATCTCTATGTGCTCTTAAGGGAAATTGCACTTTACTGTATGTGTACTTGTCATCCTCCCAGTGTGTATATCCCCTAACTGTTGCCAGTGGGGAAGATTAAGGTTCCTTGATTACTGGGCCAGCGCAGGGGCATCACCCCCTCCCCCCATCTCCTCACTACTTAATACAAGTCATCCCATGGAATTCACGTTAAAACAGTCTCAGCCAGTACTAGCAATATCTAAATAAATCAAATCCCAGTACACTAGCTCACATTTATACCCCTGCAGAATACCTAAAAGTGTCATCTGTTGCCTTAGAATATCCTATTCCTATACTAATTAATAGGTTTATCATAGAATCCCATGTTTCCACTCTATGGAAACAATCTGACATTCTGCCATTACACGAAGGAGGTGTTTCATTTGACATGTCATATTACAGATCCATAGCTATACTCTCCCCATTATACAAAATAGCTGAAAAATGTATAAACTCCCAGTTGATCAGTTATATAGACCTAAACAACCTCCTCTCTGTTACTCAGCATGGCTTTCACCTGAACCATAGCAATAAAACTGCTCTCCTAGCTTTCCTAAGTCCATCAGTTGAAATAGAAATGACAACAAAGCCATCTCCTCCATTTTCTTAACCTCTCAAAATCTTTTGATACTGTCTATTATTCTATTCTACTTCATAAACTCTGCCAACTAGGTCTCATTCCCAGCACCATAAACTGGTTCAAAAGCTATCTCTCCAACAGATCTCGTTCTGTGAAATGGCAGCATTCATATTCTTTCTTCACTACAATATTGACTGGAGATTCATATCCTAACTTCACCACAGTATTGATTGGAGATTTCTAAGTTCAGTACTAGGCTGCCTTCTATTCAATATCTTTATTAAAGATCTGGATCCAGCATCCAGGCTATAAACCCTAATTAAGTAAGGAGATGAGTCTAGACCAGTCTGAAATGCCCA
Source organism: Protopterus annectens (assembly GCF_019279795.1). Taxonomy (NCBI): domain Eukaryota; kingdom Metazoa; phylum Chordata; order Ceratodontiformes; family Protopteridae; genus Protopterus; species Protopterus annectens. Next base: position 382,475,374 of record NC_056726.1, read on the forward strand.
ATGTATTGGTCAGCTACAAAACCTCATCCAATATGCCTTTTCCTCAGTTGAAAAGCATCTTCAAAATGCTCAGCTTTTGCTTAATCCCACCAAAACAAGCTCATCCTATTACGTATAGACACTAACAGCAAAACCCCTACCACTTTCACTATAACATCATCTGATAACACACCCATAGAAACTGTTTATTAAACAAAATTATTTGGTATCATCATAGACAACATTCTGAAATTTGATCAACATATTAACCTCGCAATTAATAAGATGGATACAAAACTAGGCCTACTGTACACAACTAAAACTTCTTTACTAAAAATAGTTACAAAAAGTGACTTAAACATTTCTGTTGTTTGCATTACTTTATGTAACTTCCATCTTCATTAACCTGTGTTGCTATAATAAAATTGCAAATTTGCAACCAATCACTACAAAAACATCACTGTAAGACATTGCAGGAATTAAACTAGGTGGAGCTTCCAAACTACTTAAAACTAAGACAACTCAATATTGATTCCAGCATTTTATTTCAACCCAAAAAATGACCACCTCATAAGACAGCTATTCAATTGGTACACTCATGGTTGGGAAATGTACTCAAAAGACAAATGTCTCTCCCTTGGAATGAACGTTAAGAACACAGTTAGCAATATGCTCTTCTGATCCATAACACATAGCAAACTATAACTCCTTTAAATCACTTCCAAAAACTCACATTTATCAACCTGGATCTGTAATTGCACTTCTGTTCCAGGATAAAATCCCTTTAAACTCTTCTACCCAAGTGTTATCTAAAGCTGTTTTATTAAACTCTGTAAGCCAGTGTATGTGTAATACTATTCAATTGTTACATGATTGTAATTTTCTTCAGCTGTGTGTTATGCATTTCTGTTATTGTAGTATTAATTTAATTTGTGGAGCTTTGCTTCCTGGGCCTCAACAGAAAAGGGGCACCCTATTCTCAGTTGTACTTTCCCAATAAACAAATGCAAATAAATAATAAATAAGTAACATAAACAGAACAAGATACATTAAAAAGAAAGAATATTGACAGACAGGGGAGAAGCAAGAAGGCATTGCATGGAATGCAGTATGAATGGAACAGATAAATTGCAATAATACAAGTATACCAACAACAGCCACGGTGGTACAGCGGTTGTGTTGTTGCCTCACAGCAAGAGGTTCTCCCGTTCGATTCACAGCTAGTGTGCGGGAAGTGCCTTCTGTATGGAGTCTGCATGTCCTCCCCACGGTCGAGTGGCCTCCAAAAGACATGCGTGAATGGGCGTGTCTTCACTGAAGGCTGGGCATCGGGCTGGCAACTCGGCACCATAAAAATCTATTGCCAATCATTAGTGGACCGGAGTTCCACTGTGGTGACCCCTAACCAGGAAAAGCCAAAAAGGCAAACAGCAACAACCAACAGCATGAATAAATTTGCTGAACCAGGTGAGAAGCACAGCTGGCTAATATGCACTAAGGAATATGCTGCCATGTGCTATCTATTTCTAGCAGTTGATGCAGGGTTGGAGAGTGCAGTTCCAGTACTGTCTATGATTGTTAGCTGTATTCCAGATGCTATACCTTCAAAATTCTACAACATATCAATAAGTCAGCATTGGCTTTTACTGTGTCATCTACTGTACCCATCCCTCTCAACTGTCCAGATTTTCATAGGATGTCCAGATTTTTGCCTGATATTTTTGGTCTGTTCCTCTTAAAATTAGTGATTTTCTGGATTTTTGTTGCAAATCACTGAGGATTGAATTCACTAAATAATGACAGACATTTTGAGTTTCAGACTTCATGTCCTTCAGAAAATATATAGTGACGCAAGACCTTTAACTCTAGCAACCTTCTAAATTTATAAAAGAAATATTTAAAATCTGTTCATCTTTTTGGGGCTTTGTCCCCTCATTATTTTTGGCTTTGTCTAGATGTTTTGTTATAAAAGGTTGAGAGCTATGCTGACATATGTACAATGGCAGAAACTGAACTGGTGCTATCACAGTTTTGCTTGACTGTACAAAGTACCATGCTATTTAAACCACATACAGACCATTAATAATAGAAAGAAAAATGTTTCATACAGTGCACTTTTCAGATATCAAGGAAGTACTATGAGAAGATAAGCACTTTGTGACACCTGTGCCCTGGCTCAGCAATCAGGGAGCCTCACTCCTCACCACTAAAACCAGATAGGGCGTCTCATATAGGAGAAATTATAACAAATATGCACAGTAAAGTACAATTTCCCTTAAGTGCATACAGAGATCACAGTCAGTCTGGGGCTGGTTGCTCCCTTGCTCCCCAGGTCCCCAATAAGACTTCCCACTGGCACAGCTATAGGGTCCAGATCTCAGTCTTGCAGGCAAGCTAACCTCCAATACCCTCTCTGTCCAACCAGTGCTTCGTGTCCCTGCCCAAGTAGCTGACACAAACACACACACACTTTGAGATAAGTATTTATACAACTTTATACAACTGGTAGATCTACCAAATTTAGACCCATTTTAGGACAGAATGAAACAATGCATAATGTTGCAGGGGAAGGACATGGAGTTAATTACAATGGAGCTATTGTATTAGAATGCACTGCTCTTAATGGAGCAACAAGGAGAATTATTAAATCTGAATGGGAAAGGTTTGTAACCATTTCAGACTTGGAAAAGCTGCCCAATAGCCCTTTGAAATGTGTATATAAGAACGCATCCAGTTTGAAAAACATTCTTGAACATGGTGTTAAAAACAAGGGAAGGAATAGGAGGAGAGTGGGGACTTACAAATGCAGCCACTATTCCCAATGTGCAAGTATAGCTAACACAGACAAACATTTCATTGAGGGTAGGAATAGGTGGGTATGCAGCCCTGGGTACTTTAATTGTGAAGCCATGGGGTTAGTATACCTTGCTTTGCATGTTGAGTGTAGATCCTTCTATGTTGGTAAAACTGAACGTAGACTCAAGAGAAGGATTTATGAACATAATTATGACATTTTGAATAAAAAGGAGACTAATGCTTTATATAAACACATGAAAGTTTGTTTAAAAGCTAATTTTATTTTTTTAGTCTTGGAACAAATACCAAAAGAAATCAGGGGTGGACTATGGGAGGAGAGAATAGAATTCAGGGAACTTTGGTGGCAAGTAACCCTGGAAGTATCAAGCCCCCTGGTTTAAATGGCTTCATATCTATTGTTCCATTACTAAAATTGAGATCTGCTAAGCTATAGTTTTCATCTAAGACACAGTTCCTAATAAAGCCAGTAGATGGTGCAATAATGTTGTTTTTTTACATCACCTGAGTAAGTTAAAATGCTTTTATTATTATTATTATTATTATTTTACATTACAAGGAAAGTATTTTATGAATTTTAAAGTATTTATGTAGTAGCATGTTTTTAAGTAAGAGTTTACTTCTCTATGCAATTTAAGGTTTAGTATAACACTGTTTTCTTAAAGGAAGTGACTGTTTTTAACATTTTTTATTATATAATGTGATTGGTTTATTTATATTTGTGAGGGACTATATAAAGGGTTAAATGTTATTCTAGCTCATCTGATGAAGTCTTTATGAGGAGAGACAAAAACGCTGGTGCTAAAAGTGCGTTTATATGTCTATGCAGTTTGTGGATTGTGCATTAGAACCTTTTTTCAAACAAACCTCATATTTTCCATTTTCTGAAGGACCTGTAAGGTGGATTCTATTTATACAACGTCACAGACAGTCCTAGGAAAGGTGGACACAGATTCTCCAGCTGTGCCCTTTTACCCAGACTATACGGTAGTAATTACTGCCACCACCAGCTAATAATTATCAGCTACCCAAAGGCCCTTAAAAGGGTGTCCAATTATTACTGTGCAATATTATTATCCAATTGGTAAGTGTGACTAATCAGTCAAGGCTTATTAGAGTGGCCTTGTACAATAAACTCTATAAATATGCAATCTACACTACAGCTAACTTATCTCTACACAAACTAGCCACAGGTAAAAGGTTTTTAAAATATTTAATAATAAATAATTAAAACACAAGAAAATACTACTACAATACAATGCTACTTAAGAGTTCAGAGATCACACAGAAACTTAAAACAATACAGTAGGAAAGTTCTGACATAACATAAAAACACTTAGTCTAATCTTTGTAGTCCTAGCTATTTCTACAAGAAAACATACTTCTAAAGTAACTTACTTACATAGAGCAAGGCAGTGCTGAGTTAGATAGTCAAACAAAAATGCTTACAGTCTCTCTTTGAACAATAGTTTTTAAACTCACTCAAACATGTCTGCTGGGCCCTCCCAGATTACATCATTCTCATTTAGTTCCCATTACATCATTTCTTTGGCACTTAGTCTGGCGTTCCCAGGCCACACTGATACTGCATTTACATTCTTTTACACTTAGAGCAATAAAGGACATTCCATATGTAAATTCTGGTCATTAACTTTAACCTTAAAACAATAGGCAGGATGCTTACTCTAGAGTCATCGACTCCAAATTATAACTTCAAAGGACATATAAAACATAATTTTAATGTCAAAGAACATTTGAAATGATTTGCTTAGTTTTCCTTATAGCAGATGGTAATGTTTCTACAATCTTGAAGTTCACATTTTACAGGGTTTTCTTTCATTTAAGACACAAGCCTGTATTTTACATTTATATTTAAAAGCCAGAATTATGTATCAAATTCTATTTGACTAGGCTGGCAGCCTTCATCCTCTCTACCAGTCTTCACACACTTTATCAATATTATGGAAGAAATACTATCATTTCAATATATTGATTGATGGTGTACTCACCCCAGCACCTTGAAAGGAACTACATCCTCCTCTGGAATAGGAGATTATTCTGTGTGGTAGCTGCCTGAACTGTGGATAAAAATGACACATTATTAACTTACATTCCCCACAGGTAAGATACCAAAAATACTGTACGCAACTACAGGTAATATTTAATATACATCTCAGATGACCTCACTCTGACCTCTTCTTCCTCCTTGCTAAAAAGGTACGTATAGCACCTCTGCAAGTCACTATAGTGGTGCCTGCCAGAGTGAGGTAGGCCTGTGGTATCAATAACAGTCCTGGTGAGACAGTGTCAGACATCCACCTTATACTTGGGCTGTCACATGAATTAACACACAAGTGCTCCAGGTGGTCCATGTGCAGCAAGTACAGGAAGAATTTTGATTCCATAGAGCACCACTTGGAGATGCTTCCAGAAACAATACCTTAGGAAACCAGCACCATACTGCAGGTCTCATACCAGAGAATGATGACTGGCATCTCACGGCCACACCTATTTTATATTTTGACAACTGTTGCTCAACATAGGACAACTCAACAGCATGATTTGTGGCAGGGTGTGACATAGTATATGTCAATATTAAGGTGGTTAAAATATAAGATGTGAATCAAACCATTTCTGAACAGACAGTGTCAGGAAAACAATTGTCTCAGCCTATCTAATCCCTGGTCTTTTCCACGAAAGTCCTATACTCATAAACTACCCATATATCTATTTCTGTACAATGCTAAAACAAAGTGGCTAAATTTGCCACTGACCATCACTACTGACTTCACCACTGCTTGGCTTTAAAGCAATTAAACTGGCTAGAACTTTAATGCTACCCTACTTTATCTCAACTAATCACAACCCAGAAATTAATATACAGATCAGATAAGTCTGGAACATCTCCTATACCAATAGGTACCAACCCAAATACTTAGGTCAATAGATAAAATGTTGCTGTAAAGTAATAAACATAACAATTCTGCAGGTGTGTCTCTATGCTCCATATCTCCAAATTACAGTATTCCACATATTAATATTGATAAAGTACTCTGAGCCACAACAGAATGGCATTAAATATACTGATCCCAAGGATATTGCCAATATCCTGGCAGATCATTTCAGTGCCAACTTCACCCCCCTCTCACACCCTAAATGGCCCATCTCAGTACCAGAAGATTGACAAATTCCGGTAACAATGGCCACACAGGTAAAAAATGCACTCTCCAAAGCTGAGAATACAGCATCCATGGGACCAGATGACATCCCGGGCTGTATACTACATGAACTACAAAATGAACTGGCACCTCACCTAAGTATCATGTTTAATCATAGCCTCACCTCAGGCTTTGTGCCCACTGAGTGGCACACAGCTACAGTTATCCCACTCCACAAGGGGGGAACCACATTGAATCCCGGGAACTACCGCCCATCAGTCTGATGAGCCTGATCTGCAAGGCCATGGAACGTATTATCATGGAACTTATAAACAAAGACATTGGCAACTTTTAAACACTGGACCCCACCTAGTTTGGGTTCATGAAGGGCCAATCTTGTCTCCTGAACCTGATTGACTTCTTTGAATCAGTCTCCAGAGCTGTGGACGAGTGTAAAGCAGTCCACACAGCCTATCTGGACCTCGCCAAGGCCTTTGACACCATCCCCCACTCTGGAATCATAGATAGACTTACTAAGCTGGGCATTAATCCCCACGTCACTCGATGGGTTGCCAACTGGCTTACTGACAGACCCCACACTGTAAAAGTAGCTGACTCCAAATCCAGCTCCAGGCAAGTGACAAGTGGAATACCTCAGGGTTCAGTCCTGGGACCTCTCTTGTTTGGCATCTACTTCTCTGAAGTACAGGCCAACACTAAGGGACTCTGGCTAACAAAGTTTGCAGATGACTGCAAACTGGGAGCCATTATTGAATCCCCAAATGATGTGGATATTCTACAAAAGGGCCTTAGAGAAACAGATGCTTGGTGCCAGAGCCATGGACTCAAGCTCAATGCCAAGAGATGTATAGTTATCCCCTTTGGGAAAAAAACATGTACCCGTGAATTACCACATAGGTGGCAGTACACTAAACACTGAAAGTGTGATAAGAGACTTAGGGACACAGGTGGACAGTGGTCTCACCTTCAATAACCACATCACCACAACTGTCAGGAAATCCTTCTAGTGGCACACCTCATCACTAAGGGCTTTTCATCCAGAAAAAATGAAGTCATTGTCCCACTGTACTCATCCCTCATTAGACCCATTATAGAATACAATGCCCCCTTAAATTACTTAAAGGTATTAAATTTAATATGAGGTCACTTCAAAACCTCTTTAGTTCCTTGAATCTGATTCATTCATTTAATACTCTACAACCACTACATCTCAGCCCTAATCTAAGGTTGAATGGTCATATGTTAAACCTGGAACAATACCCCCTTCTCAAGAATACAACTATTTCGGACCTCTTCCCTTTCAAACAACAGTCTCTCTTGGATTTAAGAACTAATTTGAACTTACCTAAAAAATATACAATTATATTAAGACAAATCAGAGAATTAGTACATAATTACTTGGAACAATCCTTGGTATCTGATAAGGATATCTCAGCCTGTAAAGCATTGTGGAACCTGCTTCTTCTTAAAAAAAAAAGATCTCAAATACTTACAAAGCTATCATGGCATCCAAAACACATAACAAGCTCATTTTTTCCAATTCTTGGCTAAAATTTAATCCCTCTATTACCCATACTCAGATTTCAAAGGCCATAAGAATCAGTGCCAGACTCATACCCTTAAAAAAACTTAAATACACACAGCTCAAGATAATGAACAATGCGTACCTCACTCCTGACATACTTAACAAAATATATCCCAACCACCCCCCCCCCCTCAATGTCAATTTTGTCCTAAGCAAACATGATATATTACATGTTTTCTGGAGTTGCAAATGCTCATATAAACTATGGTGTGCTCTGAGAGTTTTACTGGAGAAAATTGGATACGAAAAATCTACTCTTTCTTGGGAATTTACTATTCTTCATATTCCACCTCCAGGTTTATCGGAGAGGAGATATAGAATTCTGATTTCTATTTTTATGCTAGTTAAATATTATATCTCTTTGAATTGGAAAAATAGACATATATTATCGTGGGAAGGGTTTAAGACTCTAGTTATTAAGCACCTCAAAGCACATAGATACGTATTTCACAACATTAATCACAAACCATTTCTTAAAGAATTTTGGAGAATACTTTTTGAACATATTTTAAAATAATTACATGTCTTTTTTGTAATACCCTTTGCTGATTTTTTTATCGCTTCATATATTGTTGGGCAATGTATAAATGTACATAGTTTCTTGTGTATCATGTTAATGTATGTTGTCTGTTGTTTTTCTTGTTATTATGTGATAAAACAATAAAGAGAATTAAAAAAAAAAAGAATACAATGCCCCATTTGGTATGTACCTCTCAAGACATCTGCAACAACTGGAAAGGCCGGAGAAATACCTTACTAAAAGAATCACAGGCCTAAAGCAGATGCCCTGTGCTGACCGCCTTAAAAAACTTCAGCTATACTCTGTCACATATCGTCTACTCAGAGGCGATCTCTACTTAACATACAAGGCCATGAGAAACCCAGAGCTGTTGGACATGTTACACTTAAAGAAATCCTAATCTCTTAGAGCCACATGCTCCAGGGATCTAAACCTTCTCATCACAATAAATAAAACATGCTGGAGGGATAGGTTCCTGACCCAGGGACTCCCCAGGCTCTGGAATAGACTGCCCATACATGTCAAGCAGAGCGCCTCCTTGGCCCTCTTCAAAAGGAACCTTGACAATTGGATGCTAGAAAGGAAATTCACCCCGGGGATCATGTCAGTCACCCTGCTAGACAGCGGCCCAGGGAAGTAAATAGTGAGGGAAGAAATAGCCAGGGAATTGTTATGGCTAGGCTTGTTTAGGGCCTAGGGCTGATAGCCTAGTACCAACCTATGAACCTATGAATCTAAGAAGCCATTAAGCATATAGAAAACCCCAAATCCTTCAAGTCACAATTAAGACAATTCCTCATGGACACCTGGTCCTGTTCATGTACTGCTCCCATCTAGCCTATACTTATCAATAAATCCAACTCACTATTTAAATGCAAAATAGGCAGTTCTACTCTGAAGAGCTAATTGCTACTTACTCTGCTGTTTTTCCCTTTTCACACTTTTCTCTTCCATACACACTACATATCTAAATATTCCTTTTCAACATGTCTGTTTTTTAACACCTTTTGTGAATTATCAGTTGTGACATTGGCAAATTTACATTTATATAAAAGTAATCAAACTGTATTAAATTAACATTAGCAAGCATTATACTTCACATATATTGCTAAATATCATATAACCTAAGCAACATTACATAACTTATTCAATTCATGCCCCTTTTTTCAAACAAGAAACATCTTTATTAAGCCATCCCTTACAACATAACCAATTATACACATATGTCTGCTTTTGGACTATCTTCTTATCCTTTCTTTGTCAATATCACAGCTATGCCAACCATTAAACATATAACCTTTCTCCCTCATCTCTAATGTCACGTTAAATCTCTCTGCACTAATCTCCCAGTTTGTTTCTGCTCATCACAGCCTATAGCCCCATCATCTCTGAGCAGTCGTAACACTGTTTTGTACTCTTAAACTTGGTCTTACTCAACTATAATTTTTCTTTTTCTCAATTATATTCAAGTCAGCCTACCACAGTACCAATTATTATGGACCTGTTGTACCTTATCAATGACTGTATACTTAACTATCTCTTCTAGTCCTGTTACTTTTGAGATTTTTGTGGCTGGTGTTACCACATTGGTAAATAAATATATGTCTATGTCTGTTAGTGCTATCATATCTTTATCATTGTATACATTGTGCATTGAATTATAAATGTAAAACTTTATTGCAAAATGTAAAACTTCATCAGGAGCTTTTCTCCCCAGGCCCATTCAGATCATCAAAGGCTAATAAAAATAGAATAAATAATACAGCAGAAAATGCATGATGTGTTTGCATGCTGTTACAGTTTGAGCGATATTACTCTTAAGTGTCTCCACTGATTGCAGGTGTATAATATGACAAAAACAGATCCTCTTCATGTCACTGAACCACTCACCCACCCATGTTCATGTGGATGGACAACACTGTGAAAGCTTTTATTTGCTTTAAGCTATGATTCATATACTGAATGATTCAGAAACATTCATGAAGTGAGCATTCATTAGAATAATGTCCAAACCTATGTGATACAAACCCCAGCAACTGCATAGAGCCTCCTCATGGTATGGAAGAAAATGAAGAGCATGAGTGATGCAACTCACTACACCTGTGAGCAAGGGCTTTGTGAAGGAGAAAAGGTGAGGTAGGTTTTACTTCTTGCTTAAAGACTTGTTTTGCTGCACTGTGTCCCAGAAGTGTTTATTGTGCAAATGCACATTTGGAAAATTATTGTCTTGAAATGCTTGCTACCCATTGCAATCTACTACTGCAATATCATGGGAAAGCAAGGTAGATGCTATAAATGTGATTGGACATATAACTAGAGAACTGCCCTTATAATGAATCTGTAAGTCATAATTTAAAGGTTCTCCCACTGAAAACTGTTTGACTTTATAAAGTGACATTGCATTGTATGTTACAGGAGCTTCTGCATGTGTCAGTACTGGGGCCTGATGTTGTTGTGGCACTGTTGTACAGCTCACCTGTTCCTGCTGACCTTACAGATGGGAAAAGAGTAACTAACCTCCATTAGGAAGTCTCTGCAAAGTATACTCATTTTTCTAGATTTGCATGTTGTTGTTTTTTTCTGTGGGGTTGAGAGTTTAGGAGCAAGAGCACAATAACAGTACCATAGCAGAACTTTTACTGCAAGTCAGACCATGGAGCATACGGCAGATAGCATACAGCTACGGATTTCAGTTACAGCTGGGTTTTGCCCTAATAGGTTCAGGTGGTCTACAAGTGAGGTATAGCTTGTGTACTGAATATGGTTATTTGCAGGTTTGCAATTTGTGCCCATTGTGATTGATGGGGTTGTAAGTGGGGGAGGGGGAAATGCCTGTGGCTGTACAATGTTGTCATGTACATCAATCTGTCAGCCTATTATGTTAAGATATTAAAATGAAAGCAACACAGCCTGAGCTTAGTGTTCAACTGCACTGCATTGTGTGGAAAGCTCTGCATTTGACACTGAAGTGAAACAGTATTCCACTGTTCTGCTTTCGATAGTGGTGATTCCACTTTTTGTTCTCTGATTGGCTCCCAAATAATAATTATAGCCAATTGACAAAGAGAGAGAAATGGAGCTAATCAGAGAATGATTGACCTTAAGCAGACAGTCAGAATGCCAAGTAAAAGTCCATGGCTTCTGAGTTGCCTGTAACGATACCCTGAAAGATGAACAATGAAAGAAAATATCACTTTTCCCCCTCGCTAAATGCAGTTCTGGCAAATTGTATTTAAAGAGAGGGAGAAAAAAATAAAATAGAAGCAAAAGAGTACCAAAGTAAATAACTACAGTACCAGCAGTTAAAAGGATTCAGACCAAAAACATGAGGCAAAAATGTTGACATTCTGCAAAATTCCAGGCAGTTGAGAGGTATGACAATGGTGAATATGTGTGTGTGTGTGTGTGTGTGTGTGTGTGTGTGTGTGTGTGCGTGTGTGTGTATGCGTGTGTGTGTGTGTGTGTGTGTGTGTGTGTGTGTGTGTGTGTGTGTGTGTGTGTATGTGTGTGAGTGTCATAGCTCTCAACCTCTTAGCACAAGAAATTTGGACATAGCTTTAATTAATAGGGGAACAAAGGCTCAAAAAAGGAACCAATTTTAAGTATTGTTCTTATAAACTTAGAAAGTTGTTAAAATAACAGGATTTGTGTTACCATGCATTTTCTGAAAGATATAAAGTTTAAAACTCAAATGTATGTAATTATTTAGAGACACAGTTTTCAATGGTTTGCCTGAAAACCATAAATTTTATGAGGAAAAAAACACAAATATGAGGCAAAAATCCGGACACTTGAGAAGTAAGGTCTGTATATAAGCATCTGACAATGTATTGGCTCAAGAATCAGGGATGAAGGCAAAAAAAAAAACTGGACGCAAAGTTCCCAAATAAGGCAGATTTTAAATATCACCACATACTTTGAAATTTGATAAAATAACACATTTTGCCTTACCATGCATTTTATGAAGTCTAAAACTCAAACTGTTAATGATGACTCCGGGACTGCAGTCCTCAGTATGTGAAAAATGTCTGAAGAACAAGAGAAAATATGAGGGACATTCAGCAAAGTCAAGGATAGCTGAGAATGTCATATGTCTATGTGTGAGGAGGGGGCAATGGAGATGTAATACTTTAGACTGTGTGTGTCTGACAGCAGTGACTTCACTGTTGGTACAATGTATGTATTTCTACCTTCATTGAATCAGAAGTAAACATCTGAGAAGTACTGGGTCAATAAAGTGGCACTAATTGCTGGATACATTTCAGTGAGTGGGCATGTGGTGGGTCACCTGTGTATCTGTGCTTTTGCTTCTGTCTGTGACTATCTGTATCCAGCAGTTATAGCTACTTAATTTGCAAAGTATCCTTGGATGTTTTATTCTGAATGAATAAAGACATACATAAATTATAGTGTGTGTGTGTGTGTGTGTGTGTGTGTGTGTGTGTGTGTGTGTGTGTGTGTGTGTGTGTGTGTGTGTGTGTGTGTGTGTGTGTGTGTGTGTGTGTGTGTGTGTGTGTGTGTGTGTGTGTGTGTGTGTGTGTGTGTGTGTGTGTGGGGGGGGGTGTATATGTGTTGTATGTGTATGACTTTCTCTATATGAGTGAGTCACTCTCTTTTTGCTTCTACATCTGTGTGTGTATATATGTAAATGTCTGTGTCTGCAGGAGAGTGTGTGTATTATTAAATAATTGCATAATGTATATTTGGTTGAAAGGCCATGGCCATGGTCAAGTTATGCTTTTCTCACAGTGCGAAAATAGGGTGTTCCACATTTAGGCTGTTTGTCACATGTTTGCTATGGTCGGTGTTCCACAGTGGCCTCTTAGCAGGTTGAGACCTATGAGCCTGAATGGTGTACTGCTGATGATGTCATATGAGAGGCATTGTGGGAGTGTGGGTTTTACTAAATAATGTAAAACAAAACCAAACAACACAAACCAAATTAAGTGGGGGGGGCTATGGCTCCCACTCCCCCCAATGTGGGGGGCTGTGCCCCCCACCCCCTAACTATATATATTAACACCAGGATTACACTACAATGGGGAAAAGGACATATGCCTTTGACTTGCCTTAGAGTATAACTTGTCAGTGAAATGAGTTTTAGGTGAAATGAACTTTAGGTGATTTGGTCTAATTGAAATGGTTATCAGTGAAATGATCTTTCAGTAAAGTGATACAAATTCATACATATATATATATATATATATATATATATATATATATATATAAAATTTATATATATATATATATATATATATATATATATATATATATAAAAATAAATATTAATATGTAATATATGTAGCGATATACATATAAAATGCACACACACACACATATATATATATATATATATATATATATATATAATAAATAAATACATATATATATATATATAAATATCTCTGTATGTACCTAAAAAAAAAAAAAAAAAAATATATATATATATATATATATATATATATATATATATATATATATATATAGTGCAGTTGGGCATCACATCCATACTCTGAACCTCTTACTACAACAAATCTGTCCAGGGGCTGTCAAAATTGGGGTCAATGGGCCCAAACTAGGGACCATTTTTAATTATTGCCCTTATACCTTCCTCCCCAGCAGCAACTATTCTGCCTTACAACAAAATAATAAGTCCAGCTAAGTTTTGAAACTAGGGCCCTGCAAATGACCATCAAAGTAATTATCAGTTAGTACAATCATTCAACAGTAGGGAAAGGAGTCTGTAGAATCAGTCAGGTTCTCTATATATACAGGTATATATGTATGGAGATGCATATATGTGGACAAATCTATACACACTATAGAGAGAGAGAGAGAGAGAGAGACCGCGAGAGAGAGAGAGAGAGAGAGAGAGAGAGAGATACATCTAAATTTATATCTACATATATGCATACACACATATATATATATGAAAAGGTGAATAAATAAATATATATATATATATATATATATATATATATATATATATATATATATATATACACATAAATATACATAAATATATAACAACTACAAACACATGCAACCTGAAGGTCATGCTGCTGCACCCTAGAAGTCTAAATCTGAAAATGCACTCACTGGAGGTATTCCTTCAAAATGGGGGACAATGACATTTGTGCTGTAGCAGAGACCTGGTTAAAGGCAGCAGGAAGCATCCCTGCACTACCAGCCTATAACTCATTCCACACCTTTTGGCTGCAGAACTTGGACTGAAGCTCCAAAGGTGGTGGTATTTCCATAGTCATAAAGGATGCACACGCCTCCAGAGTGGTAGACCAACATTATGCATGACAGATTCTGCAGGTGTAGCTAACATTGGGTAAGACAGTGGTTCAGGTTGTAGCCTGCTATACATCCCCAAACATGTCCCAAGACTCGCAATCTATGTCCCTAAACACCCTGGAGAATATTAGTGTCCAACCTAACACTCTCATACTGGTTGACTTCAACTACCCCACCATTAACTGGGAAAGCTACTTATGTACCAATGCACTTGCCCATCACATCGACCTGGTCCTTACTAACATGAGTGATTGTTGCTGTACACCAATAGTCAACTCCTCACTTATTAGATCTGACCACAAAGTAATCACTTTGAAAATCCACAGCCCTCTCACCCCTCCCCCATCTCCCTGCACAGGTAACCACAATGAAAAGCCTTTCCAAAGCTAACAATGGCCTCCTAAAAACAGAGATGGCTAACCTCATGGCAGCCATGCAAATGGAGACTAGTTGCATGACTGCTGAATCAAATAACAATGCACTATGAACATGTACACAAATGCATGGATACTGCCATACACAATAGAAGCAAGGCCCCCACCTGCATAAAAGGAAGCCAATCTGGTGGTCCCTGCCCATAAAGAAACTGTACAACAGAAGGAGGGAACTGATACGGATTAAGGTGAAGTCCCAAGACTGGAAAAAAAACCTTATCAGCCTCAATTAAAGATTGAGCTCCCTCATCAAATACTACATTGTTAGCTGTAAAATATAGATATATATTATATATATATATATATATATATATATATATATATATATATATATATATATATATATGCATACATGTCTCAAAATGCCCATACAAACATACGCTGCTGATAGACCACACATAACTGGGGCAGCATGCGCAGTTGGATACAAAAGGACCCATGACACTCACATCTGCCCCCCCCCCACACAGTCCAAATAAATTAGTGAACAGTACACTGCTGCACTACTACAACATCATGATAGGCCATACACAATAGTCAGACATACAACAACCTCTTAGCAAAACAACTAAAATGACTGAACATGGCAAAGAGAAATGCAGCCATCCAGTAATTTACAAACTGTCATACAACTCTTCATATGCCTCATCCTTACCCTTTGCCACATCTCTCTTTGCCATGCATCTCATCTCCTCACACTCCTGTCTACTTTTCTCAAATCTTTTACAGTCCTACACCCTCTTCCTCATCCTCTTTCTCTGTATACGGTCTTGTACTTCCTCAGTTCACCACCAGGTCTCCTTGTACTATTTCCTTCATCCACATGTCACACCAAGCACTTTTCTAGCCATCGCCCTTAGTAGTTCTGCTGTACTTCACAAAATATGTGGTAAATTGACAGTGCCACCCAGTGTCTGTCTTAATCCTTCCTTGAACTCCACCTCAACATCACCCTTTTCCAATTGACACCCTGTGATCCTTGCTGCTGAATTCACACTCCCCCCCTTCTTGATCACCAACATCATCCTGCAGACCAACATTTTGTGCTGCCTAAATACACTTTCCCCTTCACCACTTTATAGTCTCCAATCTCCTTCAAACTGGCCCTCCTACATTGGATATATTCCATCTGTGGCATCTAACTACAGTCTTGTAACTCACCATATGCTCCTCCCTCGTGTTATAGTACATATTCACCAGGGCCATGAATATCTGTTTTGCAAACCCCACTACCATCTCACCATCTGCATTCCTTTTAACACCATGCATACCCATCACTTCCACGGACCCACTGTTCCCTCCACCAACATGGCCATTGACATCTGCTGCAATGACCACTCTGTCACCCTTGGATACAGTCATCACCACATCATATAAATGACTTCACATTTCTCTTTGTCATCCATCACACAACCAAGTTGTATAGCATATGGGCCCTTGCCAACCTTGGGGCACACACCCCAGTACAACACCAGGGTACAGAGGTCAACATACTGGAGATGGGTGGCACCCACACAGTGGACAGGGAGCATGCACATAAGGGCCCATTGGGGATTAGTAGACTAATGTATCAGACATACTTGTATCTGTATTGTATCTACAACCATGTGTCAGGTCCAATTGCAGTTGTGGATGGGGTTTTCTAATGCACACAGGTGCACATCTATGGTGAGGACAGAACATTGTGTATTATTGGGGTTAGTACTGTAAATGTGCAGACATGCTGCATCCATCCTGTACTAAGGCCACATGTGAGTCTGGTGACAATACCTCCCTCCCACAACTACCTAGGACCCCCTGGCCTGCAGATGGGACAGCAGCTTGAAGCTCGTGAGTATGACATAGTTCTGTTGTTGCCTGGAAATACCACAGGCATGTGAAGGGCATGCAATTTACCATGCACACAACTATCAGTCATAGCTATATTGCTTTATGTAATAGCTATATTGCTTTATGTGCATGTTCACTTATGGTGGGGTTAACTGCATTGCATCACAGTGGTCACCACTGGGGCCTATCTGACATGAAGTCAACATTCCCATAGCATACCTCACTGCTTATCAGTGCCAAGACATATGGACAGAGGCCAGCAAAATGGGCTGGACAAATGGCCTAAGGTGGGGACATGTGTGACAGATTAGTGGTATACAATGTATATAAATTGTGTATACACCCCTGTTAAGATGCAAGATGTTTCTGTTACATACAAATTAGGGCTACAGTTTGTTAGTCCACACCTCTTTCTGCCTTTAATGTGACCCATAACATGAACATTCACTTGTAAAAACAAGCATCTGGAATCATATGTTGCACCTACAAGCCTGGCCACCTGTGAGGGTGGCAGACATCATATCAGCATGATGTTTGAGTCAGGTATGATATCTCATGCTGCCCTATGTGTCAGTACACTCATTGTGGCCTATATGGCTACAATATCACATGCATGGCCATTGTTGAGGCACACGACCACTTCTGACCATGTATAGGTTGCAAACATCTGGATATTCCAGACACATATGTACAGAGGACTGTACAATGGTTTAACTTGCAGCATGTGAGGCAGATGCTGTTACCACACTATATAAAGTAATGGCAGTGGGAGGTGGTCACCAGCCTTGTATGATACACACATCAAAATGGTATAAGCCACACAAGATATGATCCTCACACACAAACAGTTGCCAGTATTGGGATAGGAACCATTGCATATCTAGTTATCTCTACTATAGTGCTATACAGTTGTCAGATGCACCTCAGAACTTATACATTTTCATGCAGTCCAAAGGTACTTCTAAGGTGGGTGACATCAACAGGACTACTAAATTGGAGTGAGGGAAGTGTAAAGGGTAGTACACAGGTCAAAAATGGTATAACCCACACACTACATGACTCTCACACAGACACATCCAAACAGTTGCCAGTAGGGAAATTAGAACTCCTGCCTATATAATTACTTCTACTATAGTGCTATGCAGTTATCAGATGCACCACAGAAATTATACACTTTCACCTCGTCCAAAGGTACTTCTAAGTTGGATGACATCAACAGGACTACTAAATTGGAGGGAGGGGAAATGTAAAGGGTAGTACACAGGTTAAAAAATGGTATAACCCACACACTATATGATTCTTACACAAGCACACACGCACACACAGTTGCCAGTAGTGTGATTAGAACTTCTGCCTATCTAGTTATTTCTACTATAGTGCTACACAGTTATCAGATGTGCCACAGAGCTTATACATTTTCACCTCATCCAAAGGTACTTCTAAGGTGGATGACATCAACAGGACTACTTAATTGGGGAGAGGGGAAGTGTGAAGGGTAGTAGACAAGTCAAAAATGGTATAAGCCAGACAGTACATGGTACACACACACTCACTAGTATTGGGATTAGAACTCCTGCCTATCTAGTTATGTCTACTACAGAGTTATGCAGTTACTGCATGCACTATAGAGCTTACTGAACATCCACATGGCCAAAGCTGCTGATAACTGCACAGCTGAGGTAAAGTATTACAGACGGTAGAAATTCTGCCATCAGTTCCACCCTCATATCATGCTAGTTCTTTCTGTCTTGCACTTCAAATAGTATTATGGCTTGGCACTTCAGGTTATTGTATCAATAAGTGTGGCACACCTGGGAGATATCAGCATTACTCATTCATCACAGACATAGCCTCAGCATTTACTAGTTATGTCTACCCCTCCTGGCATGACTGAATCACAGTTTTCTGTGCTTTCACCCATTAGCCTGGTGCACTTGTCCATTCTGAGGCACTGTTGCAACTGCCTCATGTACGCAGACAACCCGCCCCTCTAAAGTCCAAACACTCAGACCTGTGAGAGTTACCCATAAATTACCCAATGTGGACATATGCACTCTTCAGCAAAGACTGGACTAGCAGGTCAAGAGGATATGATCAACACCTGCACCACATCATATGAAACACATAGCTCACCATGACACCCACTTTGACAGCCATGACATACAGTGAAAAGCCTCACTCACACCCACCTTCACAGAGGAACTCAATGAACATTTACCTAAACAGCATAGACCAGCAAGACAGACACTCACTCAGACACCACAACATGGCACATATCAAGGGACATGTATTTAACCTGCACAGTGTGCCCCTCAACCTAAGCTCTTAAGGCTAACCACCTTGCACAATACATTGATCATGGGTAACTCAATACTGAGGCACACACATATCCCGCTCACTAAGTTGAATATGGAGCAGGTAACAGCCAAATATCTATCACATGCCAGCATCCAACACAATGCACAGCCAATCATGGCAGTCCACAACAACTACGAGTATCACTCTATGTCCATGTGGTTGTGAATGACCTGGGACACACCTCCCTGGACTACATGACAAGAGACATGATTGAACTCTCTGATTATGTGGTCCAGGCAGGTGTGACAGTAGCCCTGAGCAGTATACCGCCATCACCCAGAATGATGCTGCAGTACTATCAACAGATGATTGACTGCGACATTGGCTTACATGTTTTGTGTCATTCTCAGGGGATCCAGTATTTCTCTGCTTGGGATGACATGATTGACAGAATTCAATGACTTGCCACAGATGTCCTACATCTGTCAGTGCTGGGTTTCCAGGTACTGGCTTAATGTCTTTCCACCCCTATAATGCCTTATCAGGCAGTGTTCCTAATGTAATTACCACCATAACAGCTAGACATGTATAAATTCTGAGGGTCATACTGCTCAACAGTAGACATCTAACTGTCAGGATGCAGTCACTCAAAGCACTTGTCAGAGTGGAGGACATTAACATTTCTGCTGCAATGGGGAGGTGGTTCACAGCAGCAGACAGCAGTATCAGGCTATAATGCATTCCACAGCTGTCAGCCCCCAAACATGGACCACACCACACCTCCACAGGTGGTGTTGTCTCCATATTCATTATAGATAGGAACACCTCCAGACTAGTATCCCAGAATAATGCATTGGAGATACTTCCTGTACAACTGCCTTGGGGTAATAGTGCAATTCAGACCATAGCGTGCTATGGGTCCACATCTATGTTCCTAGACTGTCAATGCACATTCCTCAACACCATGTCATCTATGAAGGTCTAACGCAGCACTGACATAGTATGAGACTTCAACTACCCCTCCATCACCTGGGGAAAGTAGTCAAGTGCCAGTACAGTGGCCCAACACTTCCTGGGATTTATCATTTCCAATGTCCTGGACCAGCTCATACTGACCCCCAGTAGAAGATGCAACAAACTTGACCTGTGTTGACTACTTAAATATGGGACTGTTGCCCATCCACAATTGTCAATCCCTGCATGATGAGATCCACACAGGCTGTTATCAACATGGAACTCAACATGTCAGCCACACCCCCCAGAAATGTAACCACCTTGCAAAACTTCTCCAAAACTGACTTTGCAGCCATAAAAACATGGGTGGATGACTTCACTACACCCATGGCAATGGAAAACAGCTGCATAACTGTTGAATCATACACATATGCACTATACAAGCAGGTGCATGAATACACTGTACTAGCCATAGCCAACAGAACCCAGACACTGTCCTCCAAACACTGGGAGATAATGTGATGGTCCCCTGCCATTACTAAAGTGTACAACAGAAGGAGGACACTGTTGCATAGAAAGGTGGCGTCCCATGACTGTTGAACTCCCTTATTAGCCTCAAACACAACTTGAGATCCCTCATGGAATCCCCTACATGCATCTATGAAGGCAGACATGCAGCAGACACTGACGACAATCACAAAAGCCTTTGATAGTTACATCAACAAACTCCAAAGCATTAAACACAAGTGCTATGAGTTATTGCATAATGCTAATACTTATCCTGAGACAACACATATTGGCCACAGTCTTGGCAACACATTGAGTGCAAGCTTTACTCCTCCCCCCCACAAATGTACAATCACAATGGCAGATGAATGACAAGCACCCAGCAGTATTGCAGGCCAGGTTAGACCTACATTGTCCACAGACAAGAATACAGCTTCCATGGGACACCAACATATCCATGGCTGTGTTCTGCATGACATAAAAAGTGACATTGGACCAAATCTGTGTGCCCTGGTCAGTCACAGCCACACCTCAGGCTTTGTCCCTCAAATGTGGCACACAGCTACAGTCATCCCTCTCCATAAAGGGGTAGTATCTACAGACCCTGGGGAATATTGGCCCCTTAGCCTGACAGGTCTACTATGTAGGGGTATGGACCTCATCATCAGGGACTTGACTGACCAAGATATAGGTGATCTCCTAACACTGGACCCACACAGTTTGACTTTGTGAATGGCAGACCATGCCTGCTCAACCTGGTTGATGTCTTTGACTGAGTCACCAGGGCTGTGTATGACAGTAAGGCACTGCATACAGCCTACATAAGTCTGTCTAAATCTTGTGTTACCATCCCTCATGAGGGATTATTGATAAACCCCACAAACTAATTATCAACCCATATATCATTGTTTGTTTTGCAAATTGGTTCACAGAACACACAAGTATGACAGTGGCAAACTCCAGGTCAGACTGGCAAGCAGTCACAAGTGGAGTCCCGCAGGGATCAGTACTGGGTAGTGTCCTGTCCAGCATCTACTTCTCAAGAGTCCAGCCCAACACAGAGGGACTCTGGCTGACTAAGTTCACAGAGGACTACAAGCTGGTAGCTATCATTGACTCCACAAGTGATGCACACATCCCAAAGAAAGGCCTAAGTGAGACCACTTTGTGGTGTGGAAACCATGCCCAGAAGCTTGACACCACAATATGCATGATCATTCCCCTTGGCAAAACACTCAGTTCCCAGTAAGTACCACACTGACGGGAGCCCTATGAACACTGTATGCATTATAATAGATCTGGGGACACAGGTTGGCAGCAACATCTTCTTCAAGCACCACATTGCCACTGTGGTCAGGAAGTCCTTCTACATGGCACATTGCATTACCAAGGGTTTTGCATCCAGGAAGACAGAGGTAATGATCTCTGTCTAGTATTCCCTCATTAGACCACTCCTCAAGTATTATGGCCCCTTTGTCATCTAGGTTCATAGGTTCATAGTTTAGTACTAAGCTAACTGCCCTTGCGAGCCATTTTAAGCCTAGCCAATTATCCCTTGTGAGACTCAAACCCTGCACCTTGTGTTTGTAAGGCAAACACCTTAGCCATTAAGCCACCCTCCCAAGTATGTACCTCACTAGATACCTGCTACAGCTGTGTAAGCCACCGAAGCACCTCACAAAGGGGTTCCTAGGCATTAGACACACATCCTACACAGACTCAGCAGACCCAAGCTATTATCTCTGTCATATCAACTAATTAGCAGCTATCTGTGCTTGACTTACAAAGCCATATCTGACCCAGCTGGTTTAGGGATGCTACATATAAATCCATCTACACCACACACTGTAGAGACTTCTACCTCAGTACCACAATCACTACAACATGCTGGTGGGAAAGGTCCCTCACCAAGAGGCTGCACATGCCCTGGAATACACTTCCCTTACATGTCATGCAGAGAACGTAGCCGACCTGGTTCCAGAGCAACTTGATGAGTGGATGGGTAATAGACAGTTCAACCTAAGGATCACTGCAGTGGCTATACCTGATACAGGCACTGGGATGTAACATCGGGTGGAACAATGGCAGGGCCCTTCTATGTGCTAGGCTTGTTAAGGCTCCTGGGCCATTACCTACTGCACACTTGTGAACCTATGAAGGGAATGACATCAGCAAGACTGATAAAGTAGTACAGTGGGTGTTTAACCTATCAAAATACTTCATCCTCAAACAGACACACATACACTTGCCTGATGTTAGAGTAGAATCCCTGCCTAACTAGTGATATGTATCATAGTGGTACCCAGTTACCACATGTGCTACAGAGCTTACTGGGCTGAGAGTTGGCCAAAGGTGTTGATATGGGGAATGACATCAGCAGGACTGATAAAGTAGGGCAGTGGGTGGGAAACATATCAAAATACTACTACTTACAAACATACATACCCATACACACATTTGCCAGAAGAGTAGAACCCCTGCCAACCTAGTCATTTGTACTATAGTGTTAAGCATTTATCACATGCACTACTGAGCTTACAGGGCTGGCAACTGGCCAAGGTTGCTGATAAGGGACTGACATCATCTGGACTGATAAGATGGGACACTGTGAAGTGTTGTGGTTGGGAATGGCATAAAACTGTTTCACCTCTAAACAAACACACAACTCCCACAATCTTGCACACATAACTGTCACACACACACCCACACTTCAACATTTGGCAGGACTGAGATTAGTACTCCTACCTAACTAGTTATTTGTACTATCATGTGATGCAGTTATCGCATGCACCGCAGGCCTTATGGAGTTGAGGCCTGATGGAAGGCACTTCTAAGATGACTGATATCTGCACGGCTGCTAAAGTGGGGAAAGTGGAGGTTCACTGGGTTTGAATGGACCCAAAGCCTTTTAGTTGTACACACACACACACACACACACACACACACACACACACACACACACACACACACACACACACACACACATACACACACACACACAAACACTTTTACATTTGCCAGGACTGAGATTAGACCTCCTATCTAACTAGTTGTTTGTACTATCTTGTTATGCAGGTATCACATGTGCCACAGAGCTTATGGGGCTGGGCCTAACAAACATGACTGCAATGGTGACAGACATCTTCAGGACTGATAAGGTGGGGCAATGGAAAGTGCACTGGGTAGGGAAGGCCTGTTCATTCCTAGATCCTACTGACATTTCTCTAAGTGTATGAGCATGCCCAGTGTGTCCTTCTGGAGTACATGTTGGACTCCATTCCAGGGATTGTTGTACTCCAGTATTGTTTGTTTTGTGCTACAGCCATACCTGTCAACTTGTTGGTGCAGGATATCTGGAGATAGCCTATTAAAATGTGGGGAGAATAGGCCATACAATAGTTGTGACAATTTTTCTCAATAATTTATGGGTTGCAAGGGTTACAGGGCTGGTTTTAGCAGACATCTGTCATATATGGCATTTGACACTGTCATGTACTGTTTCAGCACCTGTTGATATACCTCCTCAAATCATCACAGTGATTTACCAGAGGAATACAGGATGGATGATGCACACACAAGGTGTATGGGACAAATGCTATACATTCTTGCACTATCCAGCCTGTTGAGGGGTGTGCCTTCAAGCAATTGACTGCTGGTGCTGTGGAAATGGTCCAGTACCTTGGGGATAAATTACAATGGTGGAATCTCTGTGCATTTATGTTCTGGCCTGGTCTGATTTCCAGTCCATAGTTGGATAATATAAATCAGACAAGATCAGGGTGACTGGCAGACACCAGATATATTTGTAGGGGATAGGATATATGGGGTGTGTGTGTCCTGGGCTGATATGTTTGGCAATAGCTACCAGTGCTTTGCATTGGGCTCTCCTCAAAGGAGACTTGGAGGGTCTTGTGTGTGTCAGACTGTTTGACCAGCCTGGAGGTCTGTGTTTGTTACACATATATGTATGACCCACCTAATTTTGCTTGGATGGCCACATGTTGGGGTCAGGATGTTGCATAGGATGAGTGATCAGGGAGGGGTGTGTTACTCCCCATGGCTGTGGCCAAGGGTTCTGTGGGTGTGGACATGTCACCATCTTCCAAGGTTAGGCCTGCCTGCAGGGGGTGCATTCCCATGTTTAAACTCTGAGCTCTGCCTGTCAACTGTATGAAGTATCACAGAATGTCCACATCCATGACTCATATATCTTGTTGTTTACTCAAACAAGTGTGGTTTTCCAGCACAAGTGTTTTGCAAGTCACTTGGGGTTGAAGTCAGATATTACAGACAGCTGACATTGCAGTTTCAGACTTCATACCTATCACAGATTATATGCTACTACCAATCATTCCATCAACATTATAACATTATTAGAGCAGTATTTCACTGGTGTCCTTCTCTTTGGACCTTCATCACCCCATTATTCATGGCTTTGTCCCGATTTCTGGCTCCCTGAGGCTGGCAGATTTGCTCCTAACAGTTGTCTGCATGGCCTTTCTTTGCATTTTGTGGACTGTGTTATGTTGGTGTTGTGAACTCCATGGCACTCCCTAAATGGCACTGTGAGTGGAGCATAGGCATTTGCCAGAGGCCTGTAGGCCAGGTGTGAGAGATGCAGGCCATCTGTAGCAGGGCAGTGCATTCTGATGATCATATGCTCCTAGGCTGCCAGCAGGAGACACCCCTGGGATGGTACCAGTAAGTTGACTGTGGGTGTTACTGACAATTGGTTTATGTTACTATTGAGCCATCAGTCTGGGTGACAGCTAGATGCTGCTTAAGTCTACGAACATGTTACTGCATTTCTATGGGACTATGGGGGGGTGGGTGACACGACTGTACACATTACATATCTGCACAGAGTGTGCTGATATTTGCCTAAAATTTTGGTCCCATGTAGCATGGTGGTGTGCCTTATCTTTCATACTATGGGCATAACAGTATCAACCACAGGTCGGATTGTCAAATTGTTCTGGCATAGACATGCGTAGTTACAGACATCTTACCTTTCAAAGCCATACTGCCACTGCCAGGCCTGCTGTGATATCACGGTGTAAGAGTCTGTGGGTGGGGATTTCATGGGTTTCACCATGTGGGGGCCTTTGCCTGGCATTTCTGTATGGTTGTGTACAGCTGATCTGCTGTGTGGGGTTGGTGGTGGGTATGGAACCCCCACTTTGACATTCATGCATGTGACCTATGACCCCCCAGTTATTTGGGTCACAACATATTTGGGTCACTGCAGTGCTGTTTGTCAACTAAGGTGGTACTGCATGGTGTGGTTAGGGCAGTACTGGGGATACACATCCTGCTGTTCCAAAGAGCTGTCAGCTGTCTGTTGCTATCCCAGTTAACCACCCCATTCCCTTACATGCTTGATCAATACCATAGATATGATATCAGAAATGTCCATTCAATTATTTTAATTTGTTACACAGACTGGTTACCTTGTGCCAGTAACTGTTGTGAGGGTGGTGCTTGAGGGCTGACTATGTCGGATGTACATGATACACTGCCTATACATGGTCAGGTATAGTTGGTGTGATGTTTGGCATCCATTTTACTGTATGTGTGAGTCAGAGTGTGAGAGAGATCAGTCCTTGGGGCCCTACAGTGTCAGTGCATGTGCTGTGTGTTGCCTCTTTGCCAAGGCCAGGGCATACTGGGCACACCTCTATCTGTCTACAGGGGCAGGCTCAGGATATTCCTCCTCCATGTCACTCTGTGCTTCTGGAGGCCTTGGCAATAGTGGGGGCTGTGTCTCTTCCCCATTTTGTTCATGCTGCAGCTGTTTCTACAGGATCCTATTGTGTAGCATGGCACAAACTATGACCATGTGTGCGCATGTGGCTGGAGAGTACTGCAAGGCTCCACCGGATATATCAAGGCAGCGGAACCATGAATTGAGCATCCCAAACACACGCTCTACAATCATCATGATTTGTGCGTGTGCCTCATTATGGTGTTCTTGTGTGGGTGTGTGTGCATTTCTGATGGGTGCCATCATCCATGGCTCTAGTGCGTAGCCAGCATCCCCCACTAAATGGTCATATGGGATGTCCCCTTTTGGTAAACCACTGATACACCTGTGAGAAATGCCAGATGTGGGAGTCATAATAACTTCCAGGGCAGCCAGAATACACATTCATGGTAATGCCCTGGGTATCACACATGACCTGGCAGTTGGAGTTGAACCTCTTGTGGTTTATGTAGACCCTACCTCATTCACCAGGTGGTGCTTTGATGTGGCTATACGTGCAGTCTATGGCACCCAATACCTCTGGGTAGTCTGCTACATGGTGGAAGAGATGTATATTGCCAGTCAGCACCTTATGGGTGCTGGGGAATTTAATGTGCTCCACAGCATGTGTTTGCATGGCATCCAGGAACTGGTGGAGTATCCTGGACACAGATGCCTGTGAGACCCCCATGATATCCCCAGTTGCTCTTTGGAAAGTACCTGTAGCTAGTATTCTTAGAGCTACACATCCACTGGGATGGGTTCCCCTCTGTTTGTTCTGGATGTGAGGCAAGGTCATCACAGCTCCACAATTTGCTGCAGTATGTCTCTGTCCACCTTGTAGCTCTCTACTATGTCCAGGTCATGTAGCCCCTGTTATGTTACCCTGGGCCTGAACACTCTTCTCGTCCTCTTCATAAGTCTTGGGCGGTTGTCAGCATTGTCTTCTTCACCACCCTCAGCCTCTTCCACATACTGATGTATGAGAGCAACAGCAGCCCCTAACATTTTGGTAGTTTTGTCAGGTAAAATTTCCCCATCTGTGTACACCGGTGGTGTGGAGTTTGTGGAAAAAAACAGACTACAAGGTGTTTGCATAGTTTATAGTGGTGTGCTGCAGATGCTGCCTGTGTGATTGGCTGAGTAGGATACCTTCCACCTGCCAGCTCTATTACTTGTATTTGAGTGCCTCTATTCTGCTATTTCCCATTTTTTTCTTGTTCCACTTGCCATTTCCTGTATTTTTTTAGTTTTGTGGTTTAAATCCCAGTGCGCGCCGCACACACCCATTTAGGCAAGGTAAACAAGTTTATACAGCCTCGGACACATCCCCTTGCTGACATATTCACAGTGCTGCCATTTCCTGGGGGAGTTTTTTTGGGTTTAAGTCCCAGTGCATGCTGCACACACCCGTTTAGCTAAGATAAAGACATTTTAGCAGAACTGTCTCACCCCGGATGCGAACACGCTCTTCATTTCATGGTGTAAGACATTACAGCCTCAGAACCCTCCCCCCCCTTTGCTTAGCTGTGCTTAGCTAAGAGCAAACCTGGGCAACAGTGCTTCAATGTGCTTACAGTAAGCATGACACACCCTCTTTTGTTATCATTTACTTCTCCTGCTTATACGCCCATATTAGAGCACCTACAGGGTTAGGTGCAGTCTGATATTTAGAAGAAATTTGTGATTCAGTAAGATTCCCCTCATTTGCATATCCCAATGCCTTACTCCATAGTTACTGCACTTACACTGGGCCTTTCCCTTAGCAACCACTGTTCTCATGTATTGTTTTCATTCTACATGGCATTGACTATAATAGCAAAATGCAGATTTCCCTGAAAATTACTTTTTCCCTTTTTTTTCTTCTTTTATTTTCAGCACAATCCCATTTGTGCACCACTGCCCTATGCTTAAACAGCTGAGATTGGCCAAAAAAAAAAAGTTTTATTTTCTAAAATTTAAGCTATTTTTCATACCAATGGCCATATATTTGGCCATTGGAATGCCTACTAAATGTAATACATGCTTTCTTTTGAGCTGTCATGCCTCCGTTTTGTAATTTGCAGAAATGTGTTCAGCTACTAGCTGAATACATTTCTGCTTTGTACACTGTTCAGGCACGGACAAATGCCTGCTTCCTGGATCGCTAATTCACCTCATTTGCATGGTTTTCACCAGCAAATGAGGTAATTAGCATATAGCAGTGGTGTCCATGCTGGAGTAGTGTAGAAGTGCTCATGCATGTCACGGGAGCGCAGATCCTGGATCGCTCATCGGCCATAGTGTAGAAGTGCTCGTGCATGTCCCGGGAGCTCAGATCCTGGATCGCTCATCGGCCATATTGTGTGCAGCAGCTATTACACTATTCCTGCACTCCATGCAGAGCTTGCTGAATCCAGCCGCAAGTCTTTGTTCTTCATAGAATTTAACTGTCGTCTTATCCTAGTAGAAAGTTTCCTAATCGTTTTCGCAATTTAAAAAGCATTACAGGTCACACAAGTACTCAAATATGCAACTGTTTCAGAGTTGCAGTCGTGTCTTTCCATACATACAATATTCCTCTCGTAACAGTCTAAACTCTCATTTTTTCCTACATTAATATGTCCACAAACTTAACAATGACCACATTTGTGCATATCATTTTTTCCACACTATTAAAAACCTCCAGTTTCTTTCAAAATTTTGCTCATTATTTATATATATATATATATATATATATATATATATATATATATATATAAATATATACATATGTATATATATATATATATATATATATATATATATATATATGTTTGCTATTGAAATGTGGAAATTGCAATGATCGACCAATGGAAAAGTTGAACTGAAATGCAGAAATCCATAAAGTCTATAAGGTGCAATTTTAAAACTAAATTAACTATCACCCATAGTTTGATGAATTCCACATAGCATTAGGTGACGCCAGTCACCCAAGCTGTGCAGCATAACTTACTGTTAGACTGTTAAGCCAATGGCACATGGTTTTTACTATTTTTCAGGGGGGCAAGC
The DNA here is from genome assembly GCF_019279795.1 of Protopterus annectens. NCBI lineage: Eukaryota > Metazoa > Chordata > Ceratodontiformes > Protopteridae > Protopterus > Protopterus annectens. The sequence goes on from NC_056726.1 coordinate 382,504,550, forward strand.
CCCCCACACCCATTACAAATTATATATACCAACTCCAAGATTGCACAACAGTGAGGAAATGGGTAAATTCCCTGTTCCTCATTGTACTGCAATTTCCACTCACAATACCGAACTCAGACTATCGAATTACACTGCACATTCGGTATTGTGTATTCGTTGTAGTCTGGTTTGACATTCTGCCTTTTTGAAATGTGCCTTTTGAGCACATGCCATTCGATCACCGTCACTATGAGATTTCAATAATAAACCTATATATATATATATATATATATATATATATATATATGTATATATATCAACACTGGTTCCTTACCTAAAATTTTATTAAGATCTGAACTTCCTTCTATAATACACCACTTTTTTCTTATTGCATCTTTAATTTCATGTGCATCAATACTGTATTTAGTGGGACAATTTAGACTAAATTTACCATCATTTTTTGTAACTAGTTTATCCATACCATCATCTTCATCTTTCAACAATAAACGGTGCCATTTCCTTACCTTATTCATTTTCATCTTTTAGGAAATTTCACAAATGAGGTCCATATCATATCATCTCAGCCAAAAATAATTACTTTAATTCTTCAAACTAAGTTTAAAATCTTTCTTGTTCACTAGTAAGTCTACGTACTCTGATCATCTGACATTTTAACACACCCATCTTCATGTACATGGGATGGACACCTGATGCATGTAAACACATTAACAAACTCTGGTTTTCTATAAATACTAGACTCCAACTTTCCACCTTTATATTAATACCTTAAAAGATAATGCTATTTTTGTACCATTTTTATGTAAATTTCAGAAAGTATGTAGTATTGTTTAAATAGTGCAAATAAATCATAAAAAAAATGTCCTCATTCTTCTGCACAATAAAAATATCATTAATAAAATGCTTAACATTATACTTTCCTTAAAAGTTGATTCACAAATTCAATTTCCAATTGAGCCATAATTATATTGTTATATGATGGAGCTATACTGGCCCCCATCACTACCCCCTTAACGTGTTATAAAATAACCTAGGACTTCAAACAAAAAAATATATATTTTCTAAAATGTGCGTCATGTTACAAGCAGTTTAAATTTCTGAGAGTTATAAAGTTATAATTATTAAAGTATTGCCTCATCATTACTAGTCCTTGTTCTAAAAAAAAATACTTGTATACAAAGAATCCACATCTGTAATGGTGAAAGAATATGTACTGCCGCTCTCCTACTTTGGACACAATAGAAGAGTCCTTGTGGGTTCTGTTCAAGCAGCTTTATTATATACAAACATCACTATAGAAGTTTACTGACTTTAACTTAAGTAACATATACAAACTAACAACTGCAATCATACATGCTCACTCTCTGGCTGCACTCTCAAAATGGCACTCGGAATAGCACGTGATTAGTATTTATATGTGCACACTCAGTCCTTGATACGCTCTTAAAGACACAGCACATACACTCTGATCTACATCCTCCCTCTTTGAGAAATAGATCATGCAACATTATGAATCTATTTGGCATGAAGATAATACAAGTAGTTCTTTGTCATGCAGTTATACAAGGCTAGGTACATATATATAGTTACATCCATGTTGCTGTGTATTTCACACTGGGCCTGGAAACTTGACCATATCATGTGACATAATACTGGGAATTAGGTTTAGCAACTGGAGCTGTCTCTACAGAATGCTCATCCTTGGGAGTATTTGGAACATCTTCAGGAATAGAAGTAGAGGTTGAAACACACTCTGGGATGGGAACAATGTCTGGTTCACTCTGAGATCTAGAGTCTGTATCACAGGAACAATGTTGCAATGATTATTCTGGTACAGGAATAAGATGTCTGTAATTTCTCCTGTACTTCACACCCTCAGATTTTACAAGGTAGGATCTCAGTTTGGTATAGGTACCTGTAACCTGACAAATCCGGTCAAAACCTTTCACCGTTTGTATCCTCACTGTCTCTCCTTCCCTCAATGGATGAAGAAATCTGCTCAAGTTATCATAACTGGACTTCTCGATAGAACGTTTCTTGAATAATTGAGCCTTGATCGTTCTGCTGTTTTTAGCTTTAGGCCTCAGTAAACTGGAACTAATAGGTAATGTCATTCTGGTTTGCCTAGATAGAAGTCTTGGAGCAGGTGAGCCAAGTATATCGTCATGGGGTATGTTTCTGAGATTAAGAAAATTCAAAAAGACATCGGTATTATCACGGTTTGACCTTTCAAGTAATTGCTTTGCACTCTGCCTGCATGTTCAGCTAGTCCATTTGACTATGGGTATTCAGGACTGCTAGTAACATTTACAAAGTCCCATTCACTTGCACTTTTCTGAAACAACTGACAAGTAAATTGAGTACCATTGTCAGAAACAACGTTGTGTGGACTACCATGGACTGAGAAATTACATTTCAACTTAGTAATAACAGTAGTGGATGCTAAATTAGGTAGTAAGTCGATCTCAAACCAATGTGAATAAGAGTCTACCAATAGTAAGTAGCGTTGATTGTTCCACTCAAAGATATCAGTGGCTCTCATTGACCAGGGTAGTTCTGGAACTTGACTTAGCTGAAGTGGATCTCTTTGTAAATGCAGTTTAGTACTATTGCATACTGAACAAGAAGAAAGTACTTTATCAATGTCTATCACTAGTGAAGGCCAAAATACTAAGTCTTTTACTCTTCTCTTAGTGGATGCAGAACCTGGTGACCATGATGCAAAATCTGGATATATTCTTGTAAGGAAGCAGGAACAACAATTTTAGGACCTTTGAAAATAATGCCATCTTCCATCAACATTTCATCTCTGTAAGGAAAATAGGTTTGCACTTCAGGTGGTACACTAGATTGCTTCGATAGCCATCCAGCATTAATGTAGTGATTCAGCTTTTGCTAAATTGGATCAGTCTTTGTGTGATCTCTCAGCTCATCAAGTCTAGTGGTTGAGAAATTGCACACTGCCATCACATCAAAGTCAAAATTTTCTGTGTCAAGCTGCTTCTTCATATTTCTGAGTGATCTGGATAAGGTATCAGCCAGATAAAGTAGTTTACCTTTCATATAGACCATTTTGTAGTTGGGCTTTTGCAATATGAGGATCATTCTTTGTAATCGCATTGGAGCTGAGTGTATAAGGTTCTTTAGAACAGTAACTAGAGGCTGGTGATCAGTTTCAATCTGAATAGCTTGACCATAGATACAATCATGAAACTTGGAACATGCAAACACTATTGCCAAAAGTTCTTTCTCAATTTGAGCATATTGCATCTCACTTTGGGTAAGTGTTCTAGATGCATAGGTTACTGTTCTGCCCTCTTGAAGAATGACTGTACCAAGACCAAATTTTGAAGCATCACAGGAAAGAGTGACTGGTTTATTTACATCATAGTATCTTAATGTAGGTGGGGTGGCAATTTTCTGCTTAAGGTCTTCAAATGCTTTCTGGTGCTGTTCTAACCATGACTATGTAACATTTTTGTGTGTCAACTCTCTTAAAGGTGCTGTCAATTCACTGTAGTCTGGTATAAACTTGCCTAAATAGTTGACCATGCCTAGGAAACACTGTAGAGCTTGAATATTATCTGGTGCTGATATCTCAAGAATAGCTGCTTGCTTGGTTGGGTGTGGTCTCAAGCTAGTACTGGTAAATAAATGAACTATACTTCTGGTAGTTTGAATTTACACTTCAGAGGCTTGAGCTTTAAGTTTACTTCACGTGCTCTGTCTAGAACTCTCTTTAGGTTCCTGTCATGCTTTACTTCACCATTGCCTCCAACCAATAAATCATCTACTATTATGGCACAAGGATAACCCGAAAAAATTCACTCCATTGCACACTGGAAGACTTCACTTGCAAAATTTATTCCAAATGGCATCCTGTGGAATCTCCATCTGCCAAATGGGGCACCAAAAGTGGTTAGCAATGAGGATTTGCGATCAAGCATCACTTGCCAAAATTAACTTTTTGCATCCAAGACAGAAAAAAACTGTGGCATTCAGTATTAGGGCTGCGACCTCTTCCACTGTGCTCATTGGATGATGCAGTATATTCAATGTTTTGTTCAGATCTCTTGGGTCAATACATATTCTGATTTCATCTGAGCCTTTTTTGTGAGCTGCTACTATAGACAACACCCAGTCAGTTGGTTCTGTAACTGGACAAATTACACCTTGCTGCACCATTTTATCCAACTGAGCTTTGACTTTATCCTGCATAGCTATCAGAGCTTTTATTGCTGGTCTGACTACTGGAGTGACCTCTGGATCTAACTTCATGGAGTACACAACTGGAAGTTTGCCCAACTTGTCATCAAAAACATCGGCATACCCTGAGAAAATGGCTTCAGAAAAATTGGAACTAGGATATGCACTTATGTGATGAACTACTTTGGTAAAAGAAAGCAGATTCATTCTAAAACTGTCTTTGAGACCCTATAATGACTGTACTGGTCTTCGGACTACATAGAATAACAAGCTGTAATAGTTCTTAGCCAAATAACATGAAAGCATCACTGAGCCTTCAGTTTGAATTTCTTCACCTTAATAAGCAACAAGTTTGACACTGCTGGCCACATTGAGTTGTTCATTAATTCTCACTTTAGCAAATGTGTCCGCTGATATAACATTACACTTTGAACCAGTGTCTACTATAAGCTCTGTGTCTTTACCATTAATCTGGACAGTACAAAACACTTTGCTCCTTGCCAGTAAATTCAATGCATCAACTCTCTCATCAATTACCGATACACCATCCACATAGAAAGCTGACTGCTGTCTCTACTTGATCAATGTGCTTTTTTGAGTGACCTTTCTTTACATCTGTGTGGGTTTACTTGATTTGTAAAACTTTTGAAAATGGTTCCATTTTTTACACTTGTGACATTGCTGACCAAATGCTAAGAATTTCTCCCTTTTAAACTCATGACTGGCACCACAATTGCGACAGTTAACAATAAAGCTGGACTTGAGTTTTTCTAATTCACATTTATACTGCACTGAGCTACTCCTTTAACTGAACTGGTCTTAGAACTTGCTGGAAAACTATGTGGTTTCCCTAGTGAGCCAGCAGGGGCTGTGGCTGCCATGTGCTTAAGCCTACTTCTGTTTGCCACATGTTGCATGCTATCTACATTTGCTGCGGAGCCTGCTGAAATCATGCTGTTGTCACTTGCAAGCATACTTGTGTTTTTCTGTAACTTCATCGATTTGACAAATCTCAATGGCTTTAGTCAATGCTAAATCACTGTCATGAAGCAAAATCTTCCTCACAGCAGCACTATTAATACCACACACTAGCCTGTCCTTTATTAACTTATCTTTTAAGTCACCAAACCGACACATTTTGGCTTTGTTTCTCAGGTCAGTTATATAAGCTGCAAAAGTTTCCCATTTTCTGATCTCTCGTGTAAAACAAATGTCTCTCTAATGTAATATTTATCTGGGGGGGGTTACACATTTCTCTGAATTTGCACTTCAGACACTCAGGGTCTTCCCTTGATTCAGACTGTACAACAATATGACAACTCATGTACTGCTGGTGCATACACAAATGAACGGTCTCTTTCTATGGCCTCTGACCCAGTTAGGTTTATCAAAATGAATGCTCTGGTGCATGCATCTTTATTTGAATAAGCTGCTTGTATAAAAATATCATACTGTTGCTCATATATTCTCCAATTCTCCACAATATTCTGATCAAATACAAGTGGCAAGGGCTTTCAAATCAGTCTGCCATATTAACACATACCAGGGAAGGGTTTTGCAAATAAGCATGAACACATACAGATACACATATGCCAGGAATTTATGCCAGTATCTGTGACTTTGTCCAATAGCACAACACACCTCTGTATAACTGAACTTTGCTAAATAAGTCTCTGGGGCACTGTAGTACTCTTGAAATTACTGTACTGCAAGAAATCACCTCTTATCAGTGTAAGAAACATTTCAAATAGCTGCACGATGTGAACAGACCAGGCAGAAGAAGCTCACAGTCAGTAACATTTCAAAGTAATTGCACTTTGTTAATAAACAGTACACAGCACACTGAAATTTCCCCAAAATGGTGGTACCTTGCTAGGCAATTCTTTACAGTGCAAACAACACTATGTCATGGAGGCACTTTGCAAATAGACACACCCAGCACGAGAAACTTTTCAAAATGGCTATACTTTGACTGTACCTCACAAAATAGTTGCACTTTGCACACAAATAACTCTTCAGAATACATGAACAGTAATAAGCACACACTATAAGCACTTTTACATACTTTGAGATACTTCAAATAACTCTAGTTATGCCCTTGATAAAATACGAAGTCGTAGTTATACCAAAAACACAGCACTTTCCCAGAAACATGCAGTTGCCTTGCTTTATTTATGCTTAATGTTCCCCTTTTTTCCCTTTTTATATTTGTTTTGTTCATTTAATCTCTTTTCATGCCCATTGTACTTTTCTTGTGCTCGGTTTACTCTAAACATGCCTGTTTTGCCTCAAAGGCACTCATTTTGCTTTAAACACACTCGTTTTGTTTTTCTGATAATCATTTTATCAAATATCTTAATCTTAAACATTTCACTTAGTTAATAAACCTTTTGTGCCCCCCCACTTGTTTAATAATGCAGTTTGTGCTCTTGTAATGCTCCATTTTATCTATTTTATAAAATAAGCAGTTTGTGAGAATTCGTATTAACTTTGATTCTTTTCTGGCTCTTTTTCATGCTCGTTTCTCTTAGTTTACCTTCACTGTTATCTCTGCACCTCATGGCTCCGAATATCATTCTCTGTTATCCCGGTTCTGACACCATGTCACTCTCCTACTTTGGACACAATAGAAGAGTCTTCATGGGTTCTGTTCAAGCAGCTTTATTACATACAAGCACATCATGATAGAAGTTTACTGACTTTAACTTAAGCAACTTATATGCAAACTAAGTACTGCAATCATACATGCTCACTCTCTGGCTGCACTCTCAAAATGGCACTGGGAATAGCGCATGCCTGGTATTTATATGTGCATGTTCAGTCCTTGATATGCTTCTTAAAGACAGAGTACATACACTCTGATCTATATGTCCCATCCCACTTAATCTGTTTGGTAGGATCTAAAACGTGCCAACCATCTTTCAGGAAGGATTTTGATTGACAAACTATGCTTTTGAATTCCTTGTCTCTCAGTTTGCACTTTACTCTACCTTTTCTCTGACGATTCTTTGGCTGCTTACTTTCCTTATACACTTTACTCTACCTTTTCTCTGACCATTCTTTGGTTGCTTACTTTCCTTATACACTTTACCTTTTCTCTGACCATTCTTTGGTTGCTTACTTTCCTTATACACTTTACCTTTTCTCTGACCATTCTTTGGTTGCTTACTTTCCTTATACACTTTACTCTACCTTTTCTCTGACCATTCTTTGGCTGCTTACTTTCCTTATACACTTTACTCTACCTTTTTTCTGACCATTCTTTGGCTACTTGCTTTCCTTATACCTATTATGTAACCCCCTCAACCAGCACCTAACTTAACTATGGTCTCCTCTAAATCTACTGACATCAGACCATCTGTTCTTCACCTACTAAAACTTCTCAACTACTCACTGAATTACTGACTTAATTCACCCTTTTATACTTAAAACCAACCCCATTACTATGCTATCTTTTCTCCTGTCTCTTCATCCTCAAATAAACCTACTACACTATAACACTTTACTAATATCCTGTTAGCTCCATCATTGTTACTAATACAGTAAACTTAATTACACCACAATACATATTTCCTCAGTTTTCTTTCCAGACACTGATGGTCTCAATGTCTTCAACCCAAAAATGTGCAGGGCCATCACAAGGGTTCAAGCTAGCAACACCACAGTCTTTGTAAGGAGGGTATCTGTATTGCAGGGTATGTGTGATAACCTATAGAGATGTCATATGTATGACCAGTCCATCTCTATTGCTGATGGCCATCATGGACATGGTTAGGCTAGGTCAAAGTCATGCAGCACAGTCACTTCCACATCAACATCTGGTGTTGAAGTTCACATAAGCAGAGCTGAATGTCCATGAGGGTGTGGTGCTTGTGCCACTGCCATGTCTGGAAGAAGGTGTTGTACATGCTCTCACATCACAACTACTTCCAGCTAAATCCAAAACATTTAATTTTAATTAAAACAAAAAAAAAATCTTACATTTAACTACTTTTTCTTTAAGGGTGAACTCTCTTAGTGTTGTGTTGTAAGCACGAGTCTTGACTGTTTTGGATTACAACACATGCACAAGATTTGATTTCTGAAACGCACATTGGAGCAATTTTGTCTTGTTGAAGTTTTGGAACTGCTGCTGCTTTAGAATTTGGAACCAGCCATTGAGTTTGCAACAAACACCAGCACTGGAACTTTGCTGTCATAGAATTACTTCAGAACTGCTAACAGGTTCCTTTGGCAGCAGGTACTCATGTGTGTGTGTGTGTGTGTGTGTGTGTGTGTGTGTGTGTGTGTGTGTGTGTGTGTGTGTGTGTGTGTGTGTGTGTGTGTGTGTGTGTGTGTGTGTGTGTGTGTGTGTGTGTGTGTGTGTGTGTGTGTGTGCGTGTGTGTGTGTGTAATACCCATTAGGGATGGCAGGTTAATTAATTAACTTACAGGCTCGAACCCTGTACCTTGCCTACAGGGGACACAAGCCTTAATCCTCTACCTCAACTCCCAGATTGTACACTTAGTCATCAGAGCTGATTGAAATGTTCTGAAATGGGTAATTTTGTCATTTCTTGGATCACACATTTTTTTCACTGCTTAATGGAAAAATGTTCCAGACTACACAGGTATATTTTCAATGAATGTGAGATTCAATACATTTTCAACAAATGTGTACTTCAATGCATTTTCAATGAATGTGAACTCCAAGGGAAGAAAAGTTTATTGTTGTTCATGCTGTTTGTTTTCAATCTGCAATTGCTTTGCTTAGCAAATGGCCATCAGTATTTGTGCTGCAAAATTTAAAAGCAGTGTTAGTAGCACAACAGGCTGTGTACCTCACCTTAGGTGTACATGACTACGGGTTCTACTCCCATACCATGTAGTTGGCTTACTGATACTACAGTGGCCTTTAAGGGGGTTGAGGTGGTACTGCACTCCTGAGTGTGCCATCCTATGAATGAGATGTTAAACTGAGGCCCTATCTGTCTGCTCTGATGGTACGTACTGTGAGATCTGTTACCCACCTGAGCTACTGAAACGAGCAGGGAGAAGGTCCACAATGCCCTGGCCAAATTTACCACAGTACTATCAATACCACCAAGAGTGTCCCTGAAAAGAGGCTACTAGCCTAGTGGAATTAACCTGATCAACAAAGGATAAATAATTTTATTTATTTGATTGACATTTATTTACCAGGAAAGTCCAACTGGGGTAATATTCCATTTTCAGTGGAGGTCTGGGAAGATAATCTCCACATTTGTATAATATGATTACAGTTAAATAAAGTTATTACAAAACCTAATACAGAAGAATGACATATTAACTAACTAAAATTTCAGCTTCACCTCTTATAAGCGGAACTTGTACATACATAAATCCTGCAAATATTTGGACAGCTGTAACAAGTTGAAAAATAATATTGTCAATAGATGAAGTATTCACAAATTGCAGTTGACAAAAATGACATTAAACACACTGAGTACACTCTATGGAACAGAGATAACTAGATAATACAGCCTAGGCAAAAATATGTCTGATATTTGTCTAAGAAATAGATTTTATTAATTACTTCTCTCTGAACATAGTCAAAGAATGCTGGTGGTAGGGGGAGGGAGGGCCTAGTTCAGCCTGGGGGTAGTGCAGTAGCAGTTCTTTTTTAATAAATTAAAAGTTTTAAATTAAATCCAAACCCTGTCATCATTTCAAAAGTAAAGAAAAAATACTATGCACACTGACCATTTTGAAAACTTTGAAATTGGGGGAAGAGACACAAGCAGTGGAACACCAGAATGGCTGTGGGGAGGCCTGGTCCATTACACTGCATAGGGCCCCGTTTCACCATGATCCAGCTCTCAGTAGAGTAAGTTTGTGTGAAACTGTTAATGCAAGTTAAGCATGTGCCACTTTTGGGAGTCGTGGCAGTGCCTGGGTGGCTTGCAGAAACATTGCAAAACCTGTTAGTCACTGAAAAGTCCTTGTATCTAGTATCCTTAAAGCCACACATACCTTATTATTCACTAGCATGACAAGTCCATGACTCCAACAGGTCTGCAGATAAGGTCGACAAACATATACCGGCTCCTTTGTAGTGACTGTATCCATACAATACCAGTCCATAATGGTGTCATGAAGACCATGAAATATTAATCAGGGTTAGATGACACTACACCTCCAAGGGTGATGATGTGAAGCTCCATGCAGTTACAATCAGTTTCATATACAAATCCCTACCCCTAACATAGTTCTGCTATACCACTATGTTAACACCAAAATTTCATGGCAGTCAAACTCACTGAGGCTAGTGCGGCACGTCGCAAACTTTATATTTTCTGAATCACTCCATCATATTGTTTTTTCCCTCATTTGTAAACATGGAGTCCATCATTTTTATTAATGTTCCTCATCACAATGTTATGATAGCGCCATTAGCATATACTATGAGCAGCCCTACTGATGGGCTTTCCCCACTCACATCCATTGCATCATAAGATCACACAAAACCTGTGAGTAGCTGCACATCATGCAAAACTAATGGCTACAATATGGCAAACGTTATGAAATCCCAGGGACTGGCTTTTTACATATTTGTTTATATTCCTTTATTCTTAGCTTTGCAACTTATTATTATTTTATTTATTTTATTTATCTTTGTTGACCAGAAAATCTGATTAGGCAATGCCCTTTTTCAGTGGAGGTTAATGAAGAAAAGCTTCTGCATAATACCTAGAACATAATGCAAAAATATTTTCAGAATTTTTTTAGAAATTATTTTACAAAACTGTACTAGAGAAAATAGCAAGACTTAAAGAGTTGTACAAAAGAATGATTCTTAAAGTCGAAATTACTTCACAGTATACAAGTTAATTGTCACAATTTGCATACTATGGGAGATGAGCCTGTGATTCCCCAGCCACCATGTCAGCATGTGCACCAGAGATATAAACATATTAGCGTAGCTTTCATGAGTGATGTGTATAATAAATAAATAATCAGTAAGGCACTAGTTACCGAGAATCTGTAGAAAAGGTAATGTACAGTTAGAAAGGGTAGGTCACCGGGTACTAATGCATCATTGTTGAGTCCAGATTACTTTCACATAGACAATGCTCACATGGAAGGTTTCAAGGCTCATAGGTTGTTACTAGGCTGACAACAACTAGGGGTGCTTATAAGTCTAATTGCACATACCAAACAATTTGGGTCCTGAGTATCATGGGTGTCTAGATTGAGGGGCATGTTAGTAGGCAGGTAACTAGTGGCAGTGAGCCTGTTCTGTCATGAGACCTAAGTTAGAATATTGATGCTCCCCGCAGATACCTTACCAAATATACATATTTAAAAGGTAAAGAGAGATAGACCTACAGATTCAGAAATGCTACATCCATGATCACAGCCAAGTTGACACCATTTACACTGTGTGTGCGATGAGCACCTAGACTTGTTACTCATGCATGCTGTCAAGCCATAGTGCACTATTATGAGCTTCTGATCACAAGTGCAATATAGACCTCTGGCTAGACTATGTTCGACTACCTCACGTCCAGAATAAAGCACGATCAGCTGAGGTAAACATTGATGATGCACAAGCATTTATGGTAGCCATCTCAAGTCTGTGTGGACAGACAGCAAAATCACATTATCAATACATTGTTGTAACAAAACGCGCATGTATATACATATATATTCGATGAAAAGGAAAATATCAGGCATGGATAAGGGTGGTGTGTATCTGTTGTACTAGAACAACAGAAAACACAGAAATGGATAGCAGAGAACAAAGGGAGCTGCTGACTAAATCAGTGCTGAGAAACACAATGCTAAATGGGTAAGACAATACCTGAATGTAGAATAATGTGAAAGCAAGAGGATCTCTGGTTCGATCCTCGGCTGGGGTGCCTTCTGTGTGGAGTCTGCATGTCCTCCCTGTGGTTGCGTGGGTTTCCTCCAGGTGCTCCAGTTTCCTCCCACATCCCAAAGACATGCTGTAGGTGGATTGGACACTCTAAATTGGCCCTAAGTGTGTGTGTGTGTGCATGTGTGTGCCTTCTGTGGAAGGTTGGGTGCTGGGCTGGCAACTCGACACTGTAAAACTCCACTGTCAGTCATGAGCGGACAGGTGATCCGCTGTGGTGACCCCCTAACCGGGAAAAGCCGAAAGAAGAAGTGTGTGAAACCCAGACAGCAAAGGTGAGATACAGTAAAGTAACATGATTTACTGACCTACACCATTCCTGACAGCATCAGAATTTGGTCAGTGTATCTGTATTATAATGTGAATGTCATTACAAAATAAAATATTCAACCCTGAGAGGAGTTAACCCATTAGCTCTGTCCATTCACATTATAGTCTCAGTTCCTTAACAAGGTGAGATATAACAGGAGTCACAGAGAAGGTGTCATGGAAGCACATTTTAGGGAAATGTTACATATTTGCAGACTGATAACAGGAAACAAAATGCAGACCTAAATGGAACTGAGTCCATGCCTTTGTTCGGTGACATTCTCTCAAATTGTAAATTAGTAAGTAAGACAGAGGAGTACTTAAACTGAAGATAACAGGAAAACACATATCAGGGGAATGTTACACAAATGAAGACTGATAACAGGAAAAGAAAGACAGACTTCAAGGGATTTGAACCCATGCATTTGTTAGTAATATTCTCTGCATGGGTACATCAGCAAGGGGAGATATGGCAGGAGTGACGCTGGGAGTGTCAAGAAAAAAAACAAAAATTATAAAACAAGCATACAAATCCCATGACCCTTCACTCAGTGCACTGACAATCTAAAAATGACTTCATAAATAAACTGAGCCATACAAGCAGTCAGTGTAAAGATGTAAGGTTTACCCTATTGCATGTTTGCCTACTGCCATGCACATCGCTCATGCCATTTGCGTGACCGATGGCAGCCAATGCTACTTTACATGGGTCATGACATCAGTTAGACTTCAGTATTGCTATCCAATGAACAACAGCACCTCTTGTCAGTTGCACAAGGGTGAGAGTGCTTTCTATGACCCATCGTGTATAGTACAACCACAACAAGATAAGTGATTTAGAAACCCTTTTTGGGCTTGTGTATGGTGTGTTTATGTATTTTTTACCACAATAAAGGTTGGAAATTGGAGTATAGGACATAGATGACAAGGGGAAAGGATGCAGGCAGATGGCAGCAGAGCCTGATCGTGCTCAAACGGGGCCTTATGTAGACTAATTGACCAGCCCCCCAATCTGCAGAAGCCATTCCAGTATCCAAGTACTTGGCTGTCTCTCCCCATTTACCATAAACATTGTTCAAACTTGTCAGTGTGCATACTGATTTCTTCTTTACTTTTAAAATGATTACAGAGATTTGGATTTAATTTAAAACATTTATTTCTAATTTTAGAGTACAAACACTGATGCTAAACAAAACAGTCTTACAATGAAAACAGACTTAGCATGAACAAGAGTAAACTTTTCTTCCCTTGGAACTCACATTCAAATGCAATGAACCTCATATTCATTGAAAATACATCTGGGCAGTGGCAGACTGTGTACCTTGGGTAATGGGTACCATGCTCCCGCACAGACATTTTTAAGACCATGTATAAGTGCATGCATTCTTTGATTCACCCTCTTGATTATTTTAAATTACATTTCTTGTTTAACAAAGCAACATTTGTTGTGTGTTTTAAATTTGTAGTTTTGAACATTTTTTCCAGTCAGCTATGAAACAAAATTTATGAACCAATAATGACAAAAGGGGACTATATCAGTTTGTCAAAATCATAGTTCAGTTAACTGCTCTTCAACAAACAAAAAACAGCAGATGTTCAGTTAAATGAACATTCACTTCCATGAATATGTTCATATAGACAATGGAGAAAGTTGGCCAACATCAGGAAATGTCCTTTTCCTTACCATAGTGCAATCTTGCAGTTGGAATATGTAAGTGAGGCGGGTGGGGCGCAGCCTCCCACCTGTGTGGGTTTGAAATACTGTAGTGTAGGTTACATTGGGAATGCTGAGTAACTTTATCCTTTCCCTGTGAAACACATTCGTGGATGTGAACATTCATTTAACTGAACGTTCGCTGTGTTTTATTTACTGAAGAGCAGTTCGCCGAATTGCGATTTCAATGAACTGATATAGACCTGACTAAAGAACCCTTTTCAGAACATTTCAAACATAAAAGGCCATTCAAACTACTGTTATTATAATCCACAAATATCAGTTCTTAACAATTATGGCTACTTTATTGACTGTGTACATATTACATGCCTGAGTGTGATAAAATGACTACAATAAATCATTCCAATTATATTTACACAAATGTACACTAGACCCTCACAGATAGACTAATTACTTTTTAAAATATTATCAGGTCAAAAGGATCATTCATTTTTATCCACAGATATTCCCCAAGCCTGGCAATTTTAGCTACATGCCTGACTACATTCTTCTTAAATGTCTGTGTAAAAAAAATAATAATAATGACTAAAGCTGGCAGTTGGTATAATGGTTAAGTTATTTACCGTACAGACACAAGGTACAGCATTTGATTTTTACTTGCAAAAGGGAAATTGGCTAGGTTTAAAATGACCTACAAGGATAGATAGCCTAGTACTTACCTATGAACCAAATTTGCATATTTCAAATTTGTTTCTTGCAACACTTGTGCACACATCAAATGTCTGATTGTGACAACAATGACCACTGTAAAGCATTACAATTTGATTTACACAAATGTACACTAATCCAGTAAAGATAAACTACTATTTTAACTTTTATCAACACAGCAGGATCAGGCATTTTTATCCACATAGATCTCTGAAACCCAGCAATTATAGCTACATTGCTGACTGCATCCTTCTCAAATGTCTGTGTCAAAAATTAATAATAATGACCAAAGTCACATATTAAAATTTGTTTCACACAAACACACAGTGGCCAAAATATTCCAATTTAGTTCACTCACTAGTCCTGAAAATCTAGATTAAAGACAGTTTAAAAATGACCAGATGGTAAGGCGCATAAGCTACTTTCATCCACAGAGACCCCCACCCCCAACAGCAGTTTCAAATAATTTGTTGACTGTGGACACTCCTTATTGCTATGAAAATAAATTAAATGTACTTTATTGATAGCTTTTGATGAACTGATTGAAGTTGTGTAAAGGTCATTATCTTCATACCATAAGATCCAGCCATGGGCAGCACAATTTAAAAAGAAGAGTACTTATGAAAGCATAAGAAATATTAACCACATGATAACATATGCTAATTCAATATGCACAATTTCTGCAGCAGTAAAAGTTATCTGCGTAATTTCATGTTAAAGAGAACTATTACTAATGCAGAGGTTTCTTCTGGCCAACAGCTTTGCATTTCAGTGCTTCATCTACTAATGCAGTGCTTGCTTCCTTTGAAGAATAAATTGCCTGTGCTGCATTAACAATTTGTCTGTTGGTGATATTGTCACAACATTTCCTGAAGCAGATCAACTATGCAATAGGGAATGTCTGGCTTTTACTAGGTATGCAGTCTTGGAGACATACAAGGAGCCTAGCCCAAATTCCCTATTACTCCAAAGCACCGTCTGGTTAAGTGACTTGCTCAGTGTTTCATAGTAGGTAAATGAAGGTGTAAAGATTCAAACCATATATGCTTGCGACAGGAAACAGCTCATTAACAAGTTAGAGCTTTAGTCTTCTGATCCAACTACCAGAGTTTTTAATTAAATGCAGAAATTTGTTACAGTCTGATATTGAAGAGAAAACTGTATCATAATAATATGCAACAATGACTACATAATGGATGTTGAAGATCAGATGGTGCTCACTATCACTCCAAATAATTCAGACTATATGACCTGAGAAATGTGAATCCCTTTGCAGTTTCTCCAGGTTGTAAAGAAGGTACTGCAATGTATATGTATACATATATATATATATATATATATATATATATATATATATATATATATATATATATAAAAAAACTAAAATGCAACATGTTTAAACTATATTACACAATCTAGGCCTTCTAATGAATTAATTCATTCTTTAGTGCAATCGATAAAGCAAAACAATTAAAGACAATATAAATGCTGTAATGGCTTTTGTTTAAGAGCCCAAAAGACACAAAAATTCTAAAATATTACAGCATACAATATGCCGTGTTTTGAGGAAGGGCTTGTATGCTTACAGGACACCTACATCTGATTTTTGACCTCTCTATGTCTTCTCTGTCATCAAGAATAGCTTTCCCCTCTGGAATCACTCTGCACCGGTCTGACCTACTTGAATGGTTAATAATGCTGTATTTATTTATTTATTTGGCATTTCTTAACCAGGATAGTCTATCTAAGCAAAAGCCCTTTTTCAGTGGAGGCCAAGGGAGAAAAGCTTCACAGTACAAGTAAGCAAAAAAATTTACAAAACTGAAGATGAATACAGTGGAAAATTTACAATGAAACAGTTAAGCAAATGTAGATAAAGCTCCACAGTACAATATAGTAGGAAGCATTATAACACTGAAGAAAAAACATAGCAAAGAAATATACAATAAAACATTTGAATGAATTTACATAACACATTGGGTTTTCATCAGAGGGTAATTGTACAATACAGAGCAGTTAAGTGAGTTATGGTAGTAGGGAAGGGAGGAATAGAGATGATAGTGATAGCTTTTGGTGAGTTTTCTTGATGCAGTTAAGTACATGAAGGTCAAATTTTAGTTGATCGTCCACTATTACTCCAAGCAGTTTAGTGTGTGATTCAGCTATGATCATAGTGTTGTTGAGGGACGAGATGGTGAATGAGGATTTAAGATGGTAAAGGGATTTTGGGAGGAAGAGAAGAAGTTTTGTCTTTTTAGAGTTTAGTATGAGTTGATTGTTGGTAAGTCATGTTTCAGTGAAGTTGAAAGATGTTTGTGTCAGGGTTTGTAGGTCAGTGGGACTGTCAGTGGTAGAAATCATGGTGGAGTCATCTGCGTACTATATGAGGGAAGACTGAGGACAGGATGTGTGAAGTTGGTTAGTAAAAATGTTAAAAAGGAGGGAGCCTAAAATAGAGCCTTGTGGGGCACCCATTTTGATGGGGAAAAAAGGAGTAAGAGCAGAGAGCCATTTTACAGACTGCAGTCTGTCTGTGATGTAGCTATTGAACCAGGAGATAGTTGTTGAGGAGAGGTTGAGTTGAGAGAGTTTGGAGAGGAGGATGGGGTGAGAGACTATATCAAAGGCTTTGGAGAGATGTAAAAAGATGCAGGACACTAGTTTATCATTGTCTCTAGCTAGGGAAATAGAGTTAGTACAAGAAATAAGTGCAGTTGTGGTGCTGTGGTGGAGGCGGAAGCCATGTTGAGTAGGGGTAATTACGTTTTCATGAGTAAGGTAAGCTGAGATTTGTTTATAAACACAGTGCTCAAGACTTTTGGAGAGGGGAGAGAGTATGGTATTGTTATAGCAGACACCACCAGAGTCAGACCCGGATCATAGATGAATGAGGCCCTCTGCAGTGGTAATGAATCAGGCCCTCACCAGCCATACCAATATCCCATTAATTGTCTGTCTCTTTCCAATTACCATAAACACTGTTCAAACCTGTCAGTAAACTTACTGTTTTCTTCTTTACCTTTACAATTATCACAAGCATTTGGGTTTCATTAAAACATATTTCAAATTTTACAGGATCATAGGATCATAGTCGATTACTAGGATATTGACCGGGAGGTCATTTTAAGCCTAGCTGTTTCAACCCAATGTAATACCATAGAGATGCTAGTCAATACCCAAGATTGCATTTAGTGATGACTGTCCATGTCCAGGAGGGTTGTGTGCTCTATGCCCGCTAAGAATTTATGAACCCCCATCCACTCATCCAGGTTCCTCTTGAACAGTGTCATACAGGTGCTCTGTTTCACATGAATTGGTAGCCTGTTCCAAAGATGTAGCAGTCACTGGGAGATAAATCTGTCCCCTCAGCTTGTCCTACTTAAGTCGTAGGCCATATTTTAGTCCTTAGAATGGGTAGACCCAGACCCATTTGATTTACAGATATGCAGTGAGCTTATTAGGTTTGGGTCTTGGGTTGCTCTGTAGGCCAGGCATAAGTCTCCCCTAAGAAGTCTATATGAGACGGAGTTTAGTGACAGGGATATTAGTCAGTCCATGTAAGGCACATGCTGGGGGCTCTTGATCTTCTTTGTTAGAAACCTCTGAGGTCTTTCTAATTGCTGTAAGTGCTTAATACAGTACATACCAAATGGGGCATTATACCCAATTATGGGCCAGATAAGTGCTGAGTATAGAGGGGTTATAACTTCTTTTGCTCTCAAGGTGATGCTTTTACTAATCAAGTGAGCTGGTAGACACGTGGTGGTCGAAGTTAATGTTGCAGTCAACCAGTGATCCCAGGTCCCTTACCACTACACGGGTACTTAGGGTATTGTTATAGATTTGATAGTGTGAATTGACAATCTTTATGCTGAAAGGAATGATGATGCATTTCTTTGCATTCAGTTTAAGACCATGAATAATACACTAGTCGTTGGTCTATGTGAGACCATCTTGGAGTATACTGACATCATTTGGGGATTCAATGACTGTGCCTAGTTTGTAGTCATCTGCAAATCTGGTCATCCACAATCCTTTAGTTTTGACGTGAACTTCTGAGAAGTATGTACCAAACAGTAGGGGGCCCAGCACTGACCCTGTGGCATCCCACTGGTAAAAGCTCTGCTGGTTTATGGGAGTCACCCACTTTGATAGTGTGGGTGTGGTTTGTGAGTCAGTTGGCAACCCATCTTACAACAAAGGAGTTTACATTCAGTTTGCTAAGTTTATCAGTAATGTTTGAATGTGGGATTGTGTTGAAAGTCTTTACCAAGTCAAGGTATGTGATGTGCACAGAATTGCCCTCATCAGTGGCGTTGGTCACACTTTCAAAGAAATCCACCAGATTTAACAGGAAGGATCTGTCCTTCATGAAGCCAAATTGGGTAGGATCTAGGGTTTGGAGGTCACCAATGTCTTTATTTATGAAGTCCATAATGATACGTTCCATGGCCTTACAGATGAGGCTGGTCAGACTTATGGGTCTGTAATGCCCTGGGTCTGTTGCTAAGCCACCTTTGTGGAGGGGATTAACTGTAGCTGTTCTCCATTCTGCAGGAACTAAGCCTGTGGTTAGGCTATGACTGAAAAGGGTACTTAGTGATGATGCTAGTTCATGTTTTAGCATATTTAGAACTCAGCCTGGGATATCATCTGGTCGCATAGAGGCCATGTTCTTTGCCTTGGACAGGGCTTTGAGGAACTGCTCTTCAGATATGTAAGGTGGGGGAAGTTTAGGGGATGGTTTGTTGTAAGTTAGGAGGGGAGAAGGGAGTGAAATTTTCACCAAACATATCCACTAACAGGTTCGCTATCTCTGTGGGGTCAGTGTGTGTGATACCGTTGGCCACCAGTTCTGCACATGCTTGAGTCCTACCCTTTAGGTTACGTACATAGCTGTGAAATGGCCTTATGGTTATCCTTAGTAAGTTTCTCTCAAAGGAGCTCTTGGAGGATTTGACAAGTTTTTTATTTGCCTGTTAAGGATGAGGAGGGTATTTTTCCATTGTTGGGTCCTTGTCTTTGTTTTCTTGGACAGTAACTTTTTGTGTTTATTGTAGAGCTTGTTGATGCTGGAAGTCCACCATGGCAGCTTGATTTTACTTGAGGCTGTAGCTTTTGATTCTGTCTGGTACAGCCAAGTTTATACACTTATGCAAGTGATTGTACAGGGCTTTAGTGTAAACTTCAGCATAGTTACCACTTTCAGCTTAGGTTGGGCCTTGGAATGCATTTATACCTTCACTTAGGATGGTATAGTTTACCTTGGTGAATTTTTTATTCTGATTTCACCCTTTGTGAGTTCTGGTGTTAATGTCAGTTCAAAGGTAACTGATTTGTGGTCAGTTTTAACTAATGAGGGTCAAATAGTTGCAGTAGCCATATAACTGGCTAGGACTTGAATGGGGGTCTTACCTACTTTAACCTGGACCCGGAGTAACTCCATGGAGATGTCCAGTCTTACTAGAAGTGAGGTGAATTGATCTCTAATATAGATTGAAACACTACCTCCTTTGGTTTTCACATGTTCATTTTGTGGTCTAAAGGTGTGGAAGGCATTGTAGCCTTGCAGGCTAGGGTACTCTCTGAGGCCTTAAACCAGGTTTCTGTGACTGCACAGACATCTACATCTTCTAGTGATAGAAGTGCTTCCAGGGAGTGCAGTTTTTGATTTAAGCATTTAGGAGCATGACCTTTATTCTGCTCTGATTGGTTAATTTCACATTGGTAATGTTGTTTTCAAGACCTTACCTAAAAAAGGCACTATGGGCGAGGCAAGAGCCTTTGTCAGCAGCCAAAATCTTATGGGTACCAGGTGAAAACTGTCCTTTGCAAAGCAGTGAGGTTTGTCGACCATGGCTTCCAGGCAGACAGGAACTAGATCCCCTTGGAATGACAGCAAAAAACTAAACCAATTATTGAAATCAGTCATTTTTTGTTTATACTGTGGCACTCTTCTATGTGAGGGTAGTATGGTGCTCAAGGCTAGGGACATACCTGCCTGGAACACATACTTAGAGAACTCAGTCATGTCTCTCTTCATATAGTACAGTGAAGTACATCTCAGGTGATTTATGTCAACATGAACTTGACAGAGTCATAACGGTACTTGCTGCTGAAAAACCTGAGTGCATGTGTGATTTGGCGAATCCTAGCACCGGACAGGCAGCTGACCATGACTTCCTCCTTGTCCGACCTGGTGAGTGGGATATCCGTGTGTCTCACTATCACTACTGAGTCTCCAATGACAAGAAAACTTGTTTTTTGAGTGTTACGCCTTATGGGCTTGGTGGGTGAGGCACTGGTGTTGCTATGTGTCATAGATGCTGTGGAGACTGTGTTAGCTGTAGCAGACTTGTGTTTTGGAGGTCTCTGGTGTTTTGGTAACTTTTCTGAGAGAACTTCCACATATGTGGATTTACGTGTTTGATGTACACTATGTGTATGAGTAGTAGTTTGCGTATGAGCAGTGGTACTATGTGAATATGTAGTTGTGGGTAACTTGACAACCTTCTCTGTGTTACTGTTTTGAGTGAGAGAGTGGATGGATTCTAGATTCTTGGTGTAAATACATCTCTTGCAAAAACAATGACAGCCATTTTTTAGGCGCAACAAAACACTGTCACATTGAAAACAGACAGCATGAGAAACATTAAACTTCCCTACTCTTGAAGCTCAAATTTAGTGAAAATGCATCTGGCAACCGATTAAACTACAAGGTATGTACTATGACTCATACTCAGCATATAATGAAGTACTAAACAGTGCCTATGTGAAGGGTTCAGGAATTCAATCGACAAACGTGTAATGCATTTGCTAACAGCTTAAGACAGCTGACTGAACATGTGTACCTTTTCAGGAGCAGCCCAGGAGTACTGTCTGGTGAAGTAACTTGGCAGAGTCACATAGAATACAAATAAAGGCTGTGGGAATCAAACCATATAGCACAGGAAATAGCTCTTTAACAGCTCATAGTCTTTCTCATCTGCAATAAGTGCGAGACAATGTGTTGTAGCCCAAACCCAATGTATGTCCCACCTGTATGCCCGCAAAAAAAAAAAAAAAACTAAATTAAACATGTATTCATAGTGAAAATATTAATATTAAACTCATAAACTTCATGCTGTCCAATTTATTCACTGCTAAATAACAAACACACTGTCAACATTCAACAGAACAAGGAAATCAAGAATCACATTCACAGAACACGGCTCATATGATAAGGCTCCTGTTACACTCAATTTCCTTTCTTTACACCATAACTACTCTGGCTCATAGGTAGTTACTAGACTTGCAGTCCAGGGCACCACTGCAGTGTCTACTCCAAATTTCCACTTTCCCCAATGCACTGTTTGGTTCAGGGTCCTAGTTAAGGATAGGGCATAAATATAATGCAAATTCAGAGATGTTCTGCAAAACAGCAGACAGATAAGAGCCAACTACTCTAAATCACTTAAAAGTTAATAGAACAAGAGGATTTTGCATTAACATGCATTCTGTGAACCGCAAAACTGTGCAACTCTAGTGACTGACATAGAATAAATGTAATACCCAGTGATTTACCTAAGAAAACAAACAAAAAAAGTTGACAGAAATCCGGCAGTTGCTGTGGTGAATTAAAGCTCTTATCTCAAAAGGCCAATATACAAGATTTGATTCTGAGCAACTTATTTAACAAGGCAGCTTCTCTATCTAGTGCTTTGAATTAAGCAAATTACAACAAAAGAAATCCAACCAACCAGATCCCCAGGATATCTCATCTCTCCCATTCATGCTGCTTAAAATAACCATTAAATCTGTGTTTTGCTACTGCTGAAGAAAAATAAAAGGTGGTGGTGGAGGCTTTACAGCAAAAGAAATTCAATCAAAAGTGCCCCACTTTTAATGCTTTTATAAAAAGCTCACCATTTCCTGGAAATCTCTCATTGGCTCTACATCAAATGAGACAGGAGTTTTGATGCAGAGACAATGAAATACACTGCAGCCTGAGCAGGAAGTATTTTTAAAAAGTCCATCAAGAAATAATTTTCCACAGCTGACAGGAAATCTTTTTTTTAATTATTTTAACAAAGTCCAGCAGTAAATTTGGTTCAGACATTTTTTTTTAAATAATGTTGTATGGCTTGGCCGTCCAGCCAGCACCAGACCTTAGGTAGCTGCCTAGGTTACCTTGTGCTGGATTCAGCCCTGGATGGCCGAATAAAAGGTGAGCAAATAAAGGAATGACTAGGATGGAGCTGGGATAACAGCATATTTCTCAGCTTGTTAGTTCAAAAATTCTGGACAAATCCAAAAATAATTGTTGTTAGAAAGGACTAGACCAGGGACAGATTTTACATATTCCTGATAATAATGTGGAAACTGATAGAATAACAGGTTTGCCATTACCATGCGTGCTTTTCATGATATGAAGTATGACATATAAAGATATATAATTATTTAGTGACTTTAATCCTTAATGATTTGGTAGAAAAGTACCAATTTTCTGATGGATACACCAAACAATATGACCCAGTCATGTAGATATTCCTAAACAATCAGGAAATTTGAGAGGTATGATTGGTGTCATAATATTATTATGATTAGTATCTGTTTATTTATTTTATTTTATTTAACATTTGTTTACCAGGATAGTCAGACTGGATACATGTCCATTTTCAGCAGAGGCCCAGGGAAAAAAGCTGCAATAGACAATATTACATAGATTACCCAACAAGTTAGATAACATTAGAAAATATAAGACAGGGTGTTTTGTACAATGGTTTAGTAATGTTCCCAATAGGGACTCACAATTCTTATGGTCTGACACAATTAAAAGCAAAAAGACATCAGATTGGAAACAGAGCTTGGTTAAGTAATTAAATGTTACGATATTTACAGATATGTTTTTAGTTTATAACTTAATCAGGGTTGGTACATGGGCAAAGCCAGTTCACTTTGAAATACTGTTTGAGGCTTTTTTTGAAGAGACTTATGGAGGATTGAAGGGTATATAGTTTGCAATGAATTCCAGATTTTGCCAACAAAGTTGGCAAACAGGGATTCACCAGCAGAGTTATTAGCATTGTAGGTTTGGATCAGTAGTTTGTTGGCTGATCATAGGGATCTCAAGTTGTTGTATGGCTTTATAATATTTATAAGTGATGGGGTATCCTCAGGGTGGTATAGAATTTTGTGCGCTATTAAAAGTTGATCAAATTGAATTAAGCTGGGCAGTTCTAGACACTCTAGTTGTTTCAGGGTCTGACAGTGATGGGTTCTACAGGTGGAGCTAGTGGCGAATCTGGCAATATGGTTGTAGCTGTGGGAGAGCTCACTCAGTTCAGATTTATTATATGGTTGTAGCTATGGGAGAGCTCACTCAGTTCAGATTTGTTGAGGTTTGAGAGTACAAGAGAGGCAAATATAAGAGTAGAGAGTAGGTGCGACCGGGCTATTGTAGCTCTAGCCAATGGGGTTAAAAATTACTTGTTTTTATACACTGATCCAAGCTTTTTATTGATGGTCTGTATGGCTTTGTTGACCTGTAGGTCAAATTTAAGATTATTATCTATGATAACCCCTAGAAGCTTGGTATGGGTATCTGGGGAGATAGTGGTACCATTGTTAGAAGTGAAAAAGAATGAGAGTGTGGCGGATCTACTAGTGGGGGTGAAGAGTAGAAGCTTAGTTTTACTGGGGTTCAGCAGTAAGCATTGGTTGGCAAGCCAGTTTTCAGTAGTGTTAAATGTATTTTGGGTTAAGATTTGCAGTTCAGATGGGAAGGTGGCTGAGCAGATCAGAGTGGAATCATCTGCATATTGAATGCAGGTAGCTTTAGGGGTAGCAGTATGAAGGTTATTGATGAAAATAGAGAAGAGTAGTGGACCTAGTATGGAGCCTTGAGGGACACCAAGTGTGAGAGGTAGCTGGCTGGACAGTTTGCCCTGCCATAATACGGCCTGTCTACCAGTCAGGTAGGACTGAAACCACTGGATTGCATGCATATTGAGGGAAAATGACTTTAGAGAAAGAATAAGAAGTACATGGTTGACCATGTCAAAGGCTTTTGACAGGTCAAGAAAGAGGGCATATGATAGCCTATTATCATTCCTGTTTTGGTTTATGACATTAGTAAAGGAAAGGAGGGCTGAGGTGGTGCTGTGGTATGGCCTGAAACCATTCTGGGAGTTGAATAGTAAGTTACTCTGTGTAAGGTATTGCATTAGTTGCTTGTGTACACATTTCTCCATTATTTTGGCTAGTGGGGAAAGAATGGCAATGGGTCTATAGTTGCATAGTTCTGTAGAACTTCCACCTTTATGGAGTGGGGTGACATGGGATATTTTCCAGAGGGAGGGGATAGTGCTTTCAGATAAGGTTCTGTTGATCAGGATAGATATGGGATATGCAATGACATCTGCAGCTATTTGTAGGTACTCTGCAGGGAGGAGGTCAGCAGAGTGGGTGGCAGGTTTTAGTTTCTTGATAAGTGATTTGATAAAACTAGTGGATATGGGTTGGAAACTAAATAGGGGGTGATTAGTGGGTAGATTAGAGGGGGACTATATCAAAATATCGGACGTTTACTTACCCGAACACCTAAACGCTGACACATATTCTGCGAACCGCAAATACACCGAATGCCCTAAACCACGAAATTCAAAAACTGGAAATGTCATAGTTGTCCCATCCCACAGCCTGCTACATACTACCTACACAAACAAACTAAATAAACCACATACATACACTAAACAAAACCCTACTTCTAACCCTAAACTAAACCCTACTTCTAACCCTACACTAAATCTTTCATATACCACCAAGTATGCACTTAACTTAACCCGCACCCTAACCCTAAGGTCCGTAACTATTGCACCCTTACCTTAAAAAGCTATACCCAAACAAACTAAATAATCCACACACATACACTTAATAAAACCCTACTTCTAACCCTACACTAAATCTAACATACATTACCATCTATGCACTTAATCTTAACCCGCACCCTAACCCTAAGGTCTGTAACTATCACACACTTACCTTACAGAGCTATACCGCAGAAGGGCCAACCATGACGAATCGACATTTTGAATTTCGCGCATCAGGACAATCAATGTTTTTGTGGTTCGATGAAGACGTGTCGGCGCTTAGGTGTTTGGGTAAGTAAACGTTCGAGTTTTTAATATAGACCCAATTAGAGGCGAGGTTTAAGTTTGTGGGGGTTAGTTGATTTGCTAGAGATTGGATTGTTTCAGTGAAAAAGTTATTATAAGCGCCAGCTATGGTCTCTGGGGAACTATGGGTGTGGTTACCCAGAGTTGGGATGGTAGAATGACCTGGATGAAGAAGTTGATTTAAGCCTGCCCAGAACTTTTGAGGGTTGTTTTGGTGTTTTTGTAGGAGATTTTGGTAGAAGCTTTTTTTATCTAGTAGAGTAGATTTTTTTGTTTCATTCCTGAGTTGCGATATTTTAAATGGTCAAGTGGGGCTTTAGTTGATCTCCAGCTGGCCCAGGCTCTGTTTCTAGTTTTGATTTTTGATTTGGTATCTTTTGTGAGCCATGGTGCTGTGTTTGATCTAGAGTTTATTGTACATTCCGGAGCATGGGAATCAAGGATACTTAGGAATTTAGTGTTAAAGTGAGCTATGGTTTGGTTAGGAAAATAACGGGGTCGATGTTTTTCCTGTTTCTACGTGTTTTATATTTGGTTTGGTGAGAGTTTCCTGCCTTATGTTTTATGATACAGGTTAGCAGATGGTCACTAAGGTCATCAGGGAAAGTCCCAGCTGTGTACAGTTGGGGTTGGTTATTGACTAGTATTCAGTCTAGGATACTTTCCCTGTTGGTCAATTTGCTTATTGTTGTGAGAGAGGTTATGGTCTGTTTAAACCCAGATAAGTTTATAGGGGTGAGGGAAGTTCGGAGGAGCAGGGGTGCCAGTCGGTATTGAAGTCATCAAGAACTATGGTTTCTTGGAGATAGGTAGTGGATAACCAGTAAAGGATATCATCTAGGGTATTTAAGTTGTTGTCTGGTGAATGTACGCATTTGTTCTGGTTAATCTGTAGTTTGGTTATGAGGAGTTCTGCATTATTGAATTGGGGTGGTTGAATGGTGTCTCTATTAACAGTTAGAGTATTTTTGTAAAGGACTGCTATCCCACCTCCTTTCCTTGTAGTGCGGTCTAACCAGTGAATATTATATCCTGGAGGTAGTATCTCATTATCAGTAGTACTAGGTTAGTACAGTCTAACTGGTGAATATTATATCCTGGAGGTAGTATCTCATTATCAGTAGTACTAGGTTAGTATGATCTAACCAGTGAATATTATATCCTGGAGGTAGTATCTCATTATCAGTAGTACTAGGTTAGTATGGTCTAACCAGTGAATATTATATCCTGTAGGTAGTATCTAATTATCAGTAGTACTAGGTTAGTATGGTCTAACCGGTGAATATTATACCCTAGAGGTAGTATCTCATTATCAGTAGTACTAGGTTAGTATGGTCTATCCGGTGAACATTATATAGTGGAGGTAGTATCTCATTATCAGTAGTACTAGGTTAGTATGGTCTAACCGGTGAACATTATATCCTGGAGGTAGTATCTCATTATCAGTAGGACTAGGTTAGTATGATCTAACCAGTGAATATTATAGCCTGGAGGTAGTATCTCATTATCAGTAGTACTAGGTTAGTACGGTCTAACCGGTGAACATTATATCCTGGAGGTAGTATCTCATTATCAGTAGTACTAGGTTAGTATGGTCTAACCGGTGAATATTATACCCTAGAGGTAGTATCTCATTATCAGTAGTACTAGGTTAGTATGGTCTAACCGGTGAATATTATATCCTGGAGGTCATATCTCATTATCAGTAGTACTAGGTTAGTATGGTCTAACCAGTGAATATTATATCCTGGAGGTAGTATCTCATTATCAGCAGCACTAGGTTAGTATGATCTAACCAGTGAATATTATAGCCTGGAGGTAGTATCTCATTATCAGTAGTACTAGGTTAGTACGGTCTAACCGGTGAATATTATATCCTGTAGGTAGTATCTCATTATCAGTAGTACTAGGTTAGTATGGTCTAACCAGTGAATATTATATCCTGGAGGTAGTATCTCATTATCAGTAGTACTAGGTTAGCATGATCTAACCAGTGAATATTATATCCTGTAGGTAGTATCTCATTATCAGTAGTACTAGGTTAGTATGTTCTAACCAGTGAATATTATATCCTGGAGGTAGTATCTCATTATCAGTAGTACTAGGTTAGTATGATCTAACCGGTGAATATTATATCCTGGAGGTAGTATCTCATTATCAGTAGTACTAGGTTAGTATGGTCTAACCAGTGAATATTATATCCTGGAGGTAGTATCTCATTATCAGTAGTACTAGGTTAGTATGTTCTAACCAGTGAATATTATATCCTGGAGGTAGTATCTCATTATCAGTAGTACTAGGTTAGTATGATCTAACCGGTGAATATTATATCCTGGAGGTAGTATCTCATTATCAGTAGTACTAGGTTAGTATGGTCTAGCCAGTGAATATTATATCCTGGAGGTAGTATCTCATTATCAGTAGCACTAGGTTAGTATGGTCTCACCGGTGAATATTATATCCTGGAGGTAGTATCTCATTATCAGTAGTACTAGGTTAGTACGGTCTAACCGGTGAATATTATATCCTGGAGGTAGTATCTCATTATCAGTAGTACTAGGTTAGTATGATCTAACCAGTGAATATTATATCCTGGAGGTAGTATCTCATTATCAGTAGTACTAGGTTAGTATGGTCTAACCGGTGAATATTATATCCTGGAGGTAGTATCTCATTATCAGTAGTACTAGGTTAGTACGGTCTAACCGGTGAATATTATATCCTGGAGGTAGTATCTCATTATCAGTAGTACTAGGTTAGTACGATTTAACCAGTGAATATTATATCCTGGAGGTAGTATCTCATTATCAGTAGTACTAGGTTAGTATGGTCTAACCGGTGAATATTATATCCTGGAGGTAGTATCTCATTATCAGTAGTACTAGGTTAGTACAGTCTAACCGGTGAATATTGTATCCTGGAGGTAGTATCTCATTATCAGTAGTACTAGGTTAGTATGATCTAACCAGTGAATATTATATCCTGTAGGTAGTATCTCATTATCAGTAGTACTAGGTTAGTATGGTCTAACCGGTGAATATTATATCCTGGAGGTAGTATCTCATTATCAGTAGTACTAGGTTAGTACGGCCTAACCGGTGAATATTATATCCTGGAGGTAGTATCTCATTATCAGTAGTACTAGGTTAGTACGATTTAACCAGTGAATATTATATCCTGGAGGTAGTATCTCATTATCAGTAGTACTAGGTTAGTATGGTCTAACCGGTGAATATTATAGCCTGGAGGTAGTATCTCATTATCAGTAGTACTAGGTTAGTACGGTCTAACCGGTGAATATTATATCCTGGGGTAGTATCTCATTATCAGTAGTACTAGATTAGTACGGTCTAACCGGTGAATATTATATCCTGGAGGTAGTATCTCATTATCAGTAGTACTAGGTTAGTACGGTCTAACCGGTGAATATTATATCCTGGAGGTAGTATCTCATTATCAGTAGTACTAGGTTAGTATGATCTAACCAGTGAATATTATATCCTGGAGGTAGTATCTCATTATCAGTAGTACTAGGTTAGTATGATCTAACCAGTGAATATTATATCCTGGAGGTAGTATCTCATTATCAGCAGTACTAGGTTAGTATGATCTAACCAGTGAATATTATAGCCTGGAGGTAGTATCTCATTATCAGTAGTACTAGGTTAGTACGGTCTAACCGGTGAATATTATATCCTGGAGGTAGTATCTCATTATCAGTAGTACTAGGTTAGTACAGTCTAACCGGTGAATATTATATCCTGGAGGTAGTATCTCATTATCAGTAGTACTAGGTTAGTACGGTCTAACCGGTGAATATTATATCCTGGAGGTAGTATCTCATTATCAGTAGTACTAGGTTTTAGACAGGTTTCCGTAAGACACATGTCTGGGGAGTGGGTTGCTAAGAGGGTGTGTAGGTTGGGAATTTTATTGTTAATACTTCTAATGTTTAGGTGAAATGCTAGGAGGGAACTAGTGGGAGTAGAAAGGGGTAGCTTGACTGTGGCAGTTGTTGTAGGGGAGTGAAGGTTATTGGGTGTGTGTGGGCCAAGGTTGGGATGAATGTCCCCATGTATTATAAGGTTATAGTGACAGGATACTCTAAGCTTCAGGATTTTGTTTATAAGTTTTATATAGTCTTAGTTTATTTATTTATTTTATTTTATTTTACATTTATTGACCGGGCTAGTCTAACTGGATACATGTCCATTTTCAGTAGAGGCCCGGGAAGATAAGCTCTGTGAAAACAAAAACAAAATCATATATACAAAAATTAATATATACAATGCACGTTGCGGGTACAATACAGAGATAATCAAAGAGGGTAGACATTCATAACATAGTGCAAAATAAAATACAGGTACAATACAAAAATGCAAGTTAATACATAATATAAAAAAGAAGGCAGGCTATTATATAATTATGTTAGTAAAAAAAAAAGTTGTCACAATAATAAGTTTCCAGAAGATGCAAGTAACAGTATCTAGAAGGACAAGGTTATGTTGTAATTTAAGGAAAATAAAACTTGATTAATGAGAAGAAGAGGGTAGGCAGAAGCAAGATTAGAAGAGCTAGTTGTTAGTCAGGTTTAGTACAGGTGCACAACCAGTGTGTTCTGAGGAAGAGTTTTAGTTTTCTTTTGAAAAGTGATACAGAGGGAAGTGAGGGAAGTTCACTGGGAAGTAGGTTCCAAGATTTTCCAACAGTATTAGAGAAGAGAGAGTTCCCAGCTTTGTTGTTTGATTTTGAAATACCTACAAGAAGTTTATGTGATGATCGTAAGGTCTTCAGATTGGTATAGGGGATGATGAGGGTAGATAGTATAGGAGTACTGGAAGGTTGGTAAAGGGTCTTATGGGCAATGGTCAGTTGGTGGAATTTAAGCTGATTTTGTAGTTCAAGCCATCCTAGCTGCTTTAGATTATAACAGTGGTGGGTTCTGAATGGGTTTCCTGTAGCAAATCTGGCTATGTTATTGTAAGAATTTTCCATTTTATTGAGGTTGTGTTTAGATAGATTCGTATATATGGGTGAGGCATAGAGGAGAGTAGAGATTAGATGAGTGTGAGCAATAGTTATTCTAGCTGCAGGAGAAAGGAAGGGTTTGATCCTGTACAGAGAGCCCATTTTTCTGTTAACAGTTTTTAGAGTATTACTGATATGGGTGTGGAAGTTGAGGTTGTTGTCTATGATGATACCTAGTAGTTTGGTTGTTGGATCTGGGGATATGAGAGTACCGTTACTGGATGTTACTGTGAAATCTATTGGGAAGGACTTACGAGTAGGAGTAAAAAGGAAGAGTTTAGTTTTTTCTTTGTCTTTAGGACTGTGTTTTGTGGCTTTACAAAGGTGATATTTTGTTGGGGTGGTAGATTGGGTGTGTGGAGGATGGTAAAGTGTGTGATCTTATGTGAGAAGTCATGGGTAGATGTTTGATCATTTGGGTAGTGAATACCATGGTTAAGTATTTGTTTTTGTTTGTAGTAGTATTATTTTACTTTATTTTTTTTTTTTGTTGTTCAGTAGGTGCCCCTTTTCAAGAGAATGGAAAGTTGGGAAAGGAAGTCAGGGAAAAAAGAGGTAGGTAGCAGAGAATGACAGGTGTGTCTGAGAAGGTGTGGGGTAATACAATAAGAGAGGGAGGGCACAATGGTGAAAGAGAGATCAGACAAAAAGAGGGAAGACAATGTTGAGGGGAGGTCTGCAAAACAAACGGGAGGGCTTTAACACAAAAGGGAGAGGAACACTAGGTTAGGGGCTAGAACTGAGTGTTCACATATAGAGTCTTTGCCAGCTTAGACCCACTGGGAGATTACCCTTCACCCTCGGTAAGGTCACCATTGTTTCCTCGCTCAGAATGTAGAGTCAGCAGTGAGCAGGGATGCAATTCAATGAGTCACTGCAAACCAGTCTCCATGCAGCCAATGCAGGTAGCCAGCCTCTTGTCTAATATCTCCCCCACTACGTTCTACCAGCTCCTGAGTGTGATAAAGGTGTCACCTCTACTAGCACTGCTACCAGTGGGTACCATTGTACCAGCCTGTGGTGCAGATTTACCTGGTGTAGATGGTGTAGGTAGGGCAAAAGGTAACTGTGATAGGCTGGGATCGATATGCGATGGGTAATTTTGCTTGTTGTGGTGGTTGTACTGCTACTGCTATCAGTGGGGATTGACAGGCCTGGCTAAGGGGATGGAGGCAAGTTGCTGTGCTGCCACATACCATAGTAAAATAAATGAACAGAAATAAAAAAAAAATAACCAAAAAATATATGCAAGAGATAAAAGAGTGACAAAGAGGATGCGAGAAGAGAAAAACAGACACAATGGAAACTGTTCTACCAATGGTTCTAATGATACAATTAAACAAAATACACTTTACAAAGCATTAAATAATCATGGATGTCAGAAGCCCATCTTCACACACACACACACACACACACACACACACATACATATATATATATATATATATATATATATATATATACATATACATATATGTATGCATATATATATATATATATATATATATATATATATATATATATATATATATATATATATATGGCTACCTATCACTTCATCAACAAGTCAAAACAGCGACACTCACATGTTCGACTCCACAACATCGACACTTCATAACATCGACGTTTTAGGTAAGCGATCTTCCCCCTCACAGGACCCATGGTAGCACTTGTTTCACTATTAAGAAGGTAAGGACAACGCTGTCGGGGTAAATTTTGAAGAATGACGTAAACCTTATGCGTTAAAAGACAGAAACGAGTGCTACCATGGGTCTTGTGAGGGGGAAGATCGCTTACCTGAAACGTCGATGTTATGAAGTGTCGATGATGTGGAGTCGAACATGTGAGTGTCGCTGTTTTGACTTGTCGATGAAGTGATAGGTACCCATATATATATATATATATATATATATATATATATATATATATATATATATATATATGTATATATATATATATATATATATATATATATATATATGCATATATATGCAGGTGAGGCTTAAAACAACAGACTGACAGACAGTATTACAGACAGAAGATTAATGGCTGTGACTATTTAGACAGACTAATGTGGGCCTATGAAGAATGAATCCAGAAGCACAATAGCAAAAACGGACAACTAAAAAGGTATAAAAGTATACCACTGTTTATTATGACAAAAAACAAATAAAATGGTAAGCGGTTTCAGCTGCGTTACTCCAGCCTTCATCAGACAATTTCAAAATGTTGGTTGTGCCATTTTATACTGCAGTTAATCCAACCAATAATTCAATTAGTTAACCAATAAAGTGCTAATGCAAAATGTGCATAAAATTCTCTACTACACAAATACAATTTGATAATAAACTACGTTGATATGAATATGTAACTATATAAATATATTGCACAAACCATGATTGATATATTCAATATTCCTAAACTATTGTAATTATAAAATAAAACATACTATACAAATTCTTACTTACTATAATATATAAAACAGTATGTGCATTAATATATATATATATATATATATATATATATATATATATATATATATATATATATATATATATATTCTTTTTTGAAATCATACCTACACCCCAGGATGAGCTAAATACATTGGTAGATCTTTTAGAACTTGCTTTGTCCAACAATTACAGTTATCGTGATAGACATTATTTCAAACAAATTAAGGGAGTAGCGATGGGTTCTCCCATAGGTACGTTATATGCAAATGTCATCAGGGCAGTTTGGGAACATAGATTTTTGTTCCCATCTGAATTTATGAAATATATACAGTTATATAGTCAGTTTTTGGATGATTTATTTTTCCTTTGGAATGGGCCTGCAGAATTAATTGAAGAATTTATAAAATATATTAATTCCACTACTGATTTTTTGATTTTTACATATGAATCAGATAGAAATAGTATAGCATATTTAGATACTCTTCTACAAAAGGATTGGGAGCATAATAAATTAAAGGCTAATATTTATCGTAAGAAGACATATTCTAACAAATTCTTACACTTTCATAGTCATCATCCTCAGCATGTAAAAAAAGCAGTTCTAAAAGGGCAGCACGAATGGTTTCTAACACTGATGAATTTATGAATGAATGTCAGCATATAGTTAACATGTTTTTAAATAGAGAATATCCAGAGCAATTTGTTGAACCTATATTACATGAAGTGGTAACTAAGAGAAAAAGTGGTTTTTACAGACCGCTATTGGAAGGTTCTGAAATTATAATTCCACAATCTTCGGTGCATAGTGTTATTGTGCAATGCACTGGAGTAATGGGTGAAAATAATTCCAGTAATGTCCCTCATTCAAATGTGGGTTAATTTAATAAGGCTAATACAGCATTTATCACCACTTACATGCAAGATTCGGAGTGTATAAAGGAATTGATTACAAAAAATTTTTTTTTTATTAAGGACGATGTGCTACTGGCAAATTTATTAGGAGTACAGCCTTCTGTCATATATAAAAGAGACAGGAATCTAAAAGATTGGCGTAACGCTTGTTCACAAATGCAAAGAAATTCAATAGGTACTATGAGAAAATGTAATATGTGCAAGTATTGCTCGTATATTATGGAAACTGAGCAGGTATTTATTAATAATATTTTTATGCAAGTAAAAGGAAGATATAATTGTAACACCTCTGGGGTAGTGTAGGCAGCATTATGTACACAATGTTCAGCTTATTATATTGGTAAAATTGAACGTAAGTTAAAACAGCGCATTTATGAGCACGTTTATGATACTAGTAGACATTCGGAAAACAATGCATTATATAGACACATAGTACAATATTCAGCGCATAATTTTAAATTTTTAATATTGGAACAAGTGATTCCATCACCTAGAAAAGGTCCTTGGAAAACTATATTAGAATCTAAAGAGTATTGGTGGCAGGTATATTTAAATGCCACACAATTTCCGGGACTAAATGATTCCATCTCTATTACCAGTATTTTAAAATTAAGGTCTTTTAATAGGTAAAATTTTGGTGTATTATTAACTTGGCATTAATTGATATGTAATATATTTCAATATATGTATTTTTATATATCATTACTTATTGTAGGTGTTTCTTTTTCTTTATATTTCCATTTTTTCATTTTTTATTTTCTATATATATTTATTGATGCACATACTGTTTTATATATTATAGTAATTAAGAATTTGTATAGTATGTTTTATTTTATAATTCCAATAGTTTAGGAATATTGAATATATCAATCGTGGTTTGTGCAATATATTTATATAGTTACATATTCATATCAGCGTAGTTTATTATCAAATTGTATTTGTGTAGTAGAGAATTTTATGCACATTTTGCATTAGCACTTTATTGGTTAACTAATTTAATTATTGGTTGGATTAACTGCAGTATAAAATGGCACAACCAACATTTTGAAATTGTCTGATGAAGGCTGGAGTAACGCAGCTGAAAGCGCTTACCATTTTATTTGTTTTTTTGTCGTAATAAACAGTGGTATACTTTTACACCTTTTTAGTTGTCCGTTTTTGCTATTGTGCTTCTGGATTCATTCTTCATATTTTGTGATTTGTTTTATAATGTGGGCCTATGGTCAGAGACACATTTTCATGTATATGCAAAGTAAGCAGGCTACTCAGACATACGTATATGAATCCCAGGTGATAGGCACAGGACAGCCACTCCTGTTGTAATTTGTGAAATGTACACCAAACTGATAATGGTGATCTTACATAAATGTACCTTGTACTTCTGCAGTGATACTAACGGATAAAGAATGTACATGAAATGTTTTCCATGATCACAGCAGTGCATGTACAGGGGGGTGGAGAGTGGAATTAAACCCAGTGACATCTTCATCAAGGGGAGAAGAAAGACACTTAACATGAGGAAACTGTTGTCCCCTTATAAAGAGCAAGCATGAAGTCATTCATACTATTGATTTATGCCAGTAATGATGGGTGTGCCACTGTTTTCTTAACATTATACATTATTGTGCAATGCTTACTACTGCTAACATGAAAACCCAGGCATTTTTATGATAGCATGTATATTTACTCCTAGGTGTTGCAATCTACTTTTGTGCATCTGCTTATTCCTTTTGATTTCTGCAGGGACTAGAAACATAAAAAGAGCATAATGAAAAATTGGATGGTGGCATGCAGTGGTAGATTATTTATTTAGCTAAAAGATGTTATGTTGACAATGTAGAGGTGCTGACTACTCCTTAACTTCTTCCTGTTGAAAGGAAGTCAGCCTCGCGATGAATCATGTCACTGTAATGGAGAGGGCACTGTTCCCCCATGTGTGGGATGCCAGAAGTACAAGGGACAGTCTTGGCTAAACTATTCAAAACATCAGCCTTATACTGTGACCTGGTATACCCCTCCCCCAAAGCAGCCTTTAGCTGTACACCTTATGAAGGATGTCCAGAAAAATCTTGGACTCCTCCTTTCACCACCTCTGTCCTCCAAACGGAACACTACCCTCTCCTTCTCCAGTCATAATCTCTCATTTTGAATGATTTTAGGAGAAAGGATAGGCAATTGGTGCCCAGAGCAGTTCTTGCATGTTCCCATCTCCACAAAGTGATGGGCATTGGCAGTCATCTCATTTGCTTAATGAATGGCAAACTGAGAAAAATATAGGTATTGTATTATTATGGTTCCAGTGGCATTCTAAGGTGTGAAACATGGCAGCTC
This sequence comes from Protopterus annectens, assembly GCF_019279795.1. Taxonomy (NCBI): domain Eukaryota; kingdom Metazoa; phylum Chordata; order Ceratodontiformes; family Protopteridae; genus Protopterus; species Protopterus annectens. The sequence goes on from NC_056726.1 coordinate 382,541,222, forward strand.
TCCATACCTCTGTATGCTGTTGAGAATATATGCTCTACAGCAATTCCATCTTTATATGGTTAAATATGGGATTATAATTCTCTTAATCCCAAAATAATTGGGTATGTATTCCTACTGCCATAATTTCAACAGTTACAAGTCCAGCTAAACTCATAGTCAGGCTAATGCTCGCTAAATCTGTCTGACTTACAGTATACAGATACATCAGGAATACAAGTGTCACACCCATCTGACAAGGTATGTCATGGGTATTAGTTTTTATCATGTGTTTATATATGTAAAGCTATTAGTTGAATGTGTAATTGTGGTGCTTGGTAATAAATACACTGGATATTTGTTTCTATGATTTATTCACAGGTTATTCTTTATCCAGAACCAGCACTGTGGAACAGCCCCAGTTTCCTGTTGAAGGACCTGTAGCTTCAGATAATGATGACAGGGATGAGGTGGTACAGTCAGGAGGTGCAGGGGATGTGTCTGACACAAAAAGTGTAACCTCCACATCCCCTGTGCAAACTATGGATACAGCCTTTCTGCCTGCGGATACCCCGGATACACAGGTTGATGGAGACATTATAGATCAGGGAAGTATGCTGGACCCTTTAGAAAAATGTCAGAATCTGCCTCTAGAACTCATGGGCAAGGAGGTACACACAGGGTTTTTGGTAATGGTGCAAGCCTGAGGTATGGTTACCACCCTACACCTGAGGTTGGTATGTCAGTGGACACAATCCAGCATAAGTGTAGGGCCATTGTGGAGCCACAGGCTATTTCCACCACAACATGGCAGAGATTGTGAAGGTGACCCAAGCTGGGCATGCTGATCTACAGGAATGCATGTCCTGTATGTGTGATTCCATGGATAAACTGAATCACACATTAGACCATAGTGTGTCTTCACTGAGCCATCTGAAAGTGGAGATTAGCCATCCTCACAGCTGGTCATCTGCTACATCCACAGTTGCTAGCCAACATGGCTATGGATGAATGAAATCTCAATCTTGCAGTGGTAGTGCTTCCACAGCAACATTGATTGTGGAGGTTTCCACACCCAGGAGAGGACATCCTCATAGCCATTGTTATGCTGCTACATCCTCCTGCAGATGTCAGCCAAAGTCAAATAGCACACCAGTATCTAGCCAAGACCATAGTATAATTAGTGCTACTGCTGGCAGGGCCAGCTGTCATGGTTGGGACATACATGAAAAGCTGCTTCCCCTATTATGCTTGCTCTGTCCAGTAGGCTGTACTGCAGTGCTTCCCCAAACTCCAAGGCTGTGTCCCTGTAGACACACACATTCCATCATAGTCCACAGCAGATCCCACACATCCACTGACCCTAGCCCTTGTAGATATTAAACCCCCATTTCAGCTCTTACACTACCCATAAAATCACTTTTTCCTGTTGCTAAACCTCAGCCCTCACATTCACTGTAAAAGACATTCACCCCGTACTTCCTTGTCATCCTGTGCAACTGATGATAACTATGCTCAGGTCATTGTTCGGGTACTGAAAAATGAAAAAAACAAACAGTGAAATATCGAATGGAACACAGCGAAAAAGTAATCGAATGACCATAGTCAGCCAACATTGCAAACACAACCAACCAAGGTGGTGGGCTGCTCCCCCCACACCCCCCAAATTATATATACCAACTCTGAGATCGCACTACAGTGGGGAATAGGGCAAATTTAAAAGGTTTCCCTTCACATACCTTATGCATCCCATAACATCTTGGTTATTGGCCAACTATGGCCATTTGATGAATTTACTTTCAGTGGTATCATTTGTAATTGTCGCTTTCGCTGTCTTCCATTTGATATTTTACCATTCAGGTTTTTTATTTTTTGGTAGCCGAACATAGACCCACTATGCTCTGCCCTTTGTCCATTGTTACTTGGGTTGCCTATGTCTGATACACAGGGTGGCTAGCCTATGTATTGGCAAGCACAGTCTGGTATTTTTTCATGCATCACTATTACTGTAGTGTTATTTTCTTAACTCTTGTATAATTCTGTTGCAAAGCTATGTGCAGTCCACTGTCTTTTTGCAAGTGCCACTGTATACCATGCCCACCTCCATCTGGAATGGCCATTCCCCACTGGTGTGTACTTCTCTGATTCCTTGTCTGTGTCAGCTACTGTTTCCCATGGTCCTTGGAAATTTTGGCCCTGCAGCAGATCACCCTGCAGTAACTGCTTCATAACTGTAACATTGCATAACATTGCCCAGACAGTTAGTATTTTGACATATGTGGCAGGGCACCGCTGGATGTATCCAGACAGTGAAAGAATTAATCCAGCAGCTCAAACACATGCTCTGTAATGTTTATGGTTTGCGATAGTCCATGGTTATACTTCTGGTCAGTGTGATTGCATGGATTTCTAATTGTGTCATGAACCAGGGTCCTTGGGCATATCCATCATCACCAATGAGCTGCTGCTGTAAGAAGTCACCTTACACAAACTGTTGATACTGATCACAGATTATCAGGCAGGTGATGGAGTGATATCCTTTGTAGTTCACATACCTCTTTCCCGTTTCATGAGGAGCGATCTTTATTTCAATATGGATACAGTCTATGCCCCCAAGATTTTCAGAAAATGGGCTACATCGTAGAACTTTTGCATGGTGTTGGCTCTTTTCCTTGGGGTGCACAGGAACCACATATGCTCCCCCACATGCTGAAGCATGGTGTTGAGGAACTGAGATTCACCCACTGTGTCCCCAGTAGGTTACTGAAAGGTCCATGTTGCTAATATATGTAAAGCCACACATACTTTGGTATCCACTGGGATAGATATTCCATGGGTCCTATGGTGCTGCAGATGAAGCTGACATATATCCATAATTTCCTGCATGGTGTCCCTGTCCACATGGTAACGGTCTACTATGTTGGTATCATGGAGGAATTGAAATGGTAAGTGGGATTGAATAACCCTGCTTCTCTACGGGATGACACCACTCATTATCAGGCAAAGCAGATGCAATGAGAGCTTCCTGCAGATGCACATTTACAATGGCTGTGGCAACCTCAAGCCTATTTACAAAATGTACTCTTTCTGAATGAGGGCATGCAGCTGATTTCAAATCTAAAGTGAAAGTGGTGTCACTGCACAACATTCAGATGTTTCTGAATCACTCCACCATCTTGTTTTGCCTCATTATCATTCACAGCACTTCATCATGCAGCCATTAGCATATAAGATGGATAATCACATTATCTGCCCCAGCCATGTTGTGCAGCTGGATTTTTTTTATTGCACCCAGCCACTCTGTGGCTGCTCATCATGCAATGATGATGCTGATCATGATTAGCATGATGTTGCAAAAATTTTTGAATCTGGCCTAGAAAGTGCAAAAGTTGTTAACAAAAATGGTGAGGGGCCCTGAAATTTTGAATTCTTATAGTAGAATACTAAGGTGTGAGATTTTAGACACTGTTTTATAGTTACATCAGTAAGTAGTTCATTTGTGTATGATGAAACATACTAGGATGAATACATTTTGAATATTTAGGCCTTTGTATATGCAATTAGAAAAGAAAGAGAAATCTTATTATGGACAAGTGATATGTGGAGAGGGTAGCTGAACTCTGTGATTGTCTGCCTAAGTACATTGACGTGTATATTTCTATAATCATTCAAGCAGATAAACAAGTTTTGCACATATCTCTATGTTACCTAGGTGTTCCCTACAGAAGTGTAATATACTTTGTCCTTCCAATATTTTGATTTGATATAATTTGATTTGAGCTGGAAGGACCATGAACATAACATTTTTGCAGCATAATCCACTCCCTTTCTAAGGTTTAAATAATACATCTGTGCTATGAAAAGTTGGGGATTCTTAACACTTTTTTTTTCAGAATATTTTAGATACTGCAGTATGAGGTTTGAATGTTCTAGCTGTGACACTGTAGTTCCAAGAAGGAATATTAAATATGCCTTTTTGCAATATATTTTTTTTCATTTTAACAGTTAATCCTAATGGCATGCATGCTGTTTTGAATATGTCTACTTCAGTTTAAATCAAAGTACTTTTAATCCTCTAGGGTTATGATCTAGTTAGAAGATTCAATTTGCTCATAGTACTGTGAGCATTAATGACATATACTTCAGATTATGATAATTATTAATATTTCCTTGAGATTTCTGCATTCTTTAATAATGTATTTTGTCAGCACTGTACTTGTTTTTTATTAGTCATTCTAAACTGCATCTATTAAATCTAAGCAGTTTATATCACATTGACATTCTTTCAGGGCTATATCATACTTTGCTTCCATTGTGCTTTTCATAATTATTAGTATTTTTATGATGCATGCATTTTTAGATATGCATTATTTACTGAACTATAGCAACATTTTTACCAAATGCATTTTATGCATCTGTCTGTCTGTCTGTCTAGCCATCTATCAGTGCAGATGATTTTTTTCCCTCTTTCTCTCTCTCCTCTCTGTCTCTCTTTCATTTATTTGTTAAGCACATAAACCCACTGGACACAAGCTCCCTTTTCAGGGGGAGAGCTAAGGTCATTGTTTGGTTAAGTGACTTGCTTGAAGACACATATTAGGCAAATGAAGGCCAGTAAAATCAAACCATGGAGTATCACTCCAGTGGCCCTACTCGACAGAGGCACTGGGAACTAAGGTCGGGTGGCACGATGCCAGGGTAATCCTATGGGCTAGGCTTGTAAAGGCTCCAGGGCCATTAGCCTAGTGCACACCTATGCACCTATAAGAAGCAGCTCATTAACAGCTCATAGCCTTAATCCTCTTCACTAATTGCCAGACTTTCTATCTATATATCTGTGTAGACTATTTGTCATTGCTGTTATACAAAGCAATAACCCTGCAGCCAGACTGATCTCAGAGCTTGTGTGCATGTTGTGTGCTTGTGTGAGTGTTTGTGTGTGTGTGTGTGTGTGTGTGTGTGTGTGTGTGTGTGTGTGTGTGTGTGTGTGTGTGTGTGTGTATACACATGCATATGTGTTCTCATCTTTGAGGTTCATAATTGTGCTTCCATTTCTTTACTGACAGTAGCTCACTTTCTTCTCTAAAAGCTTAATCCACTCTGACGCCTATCACCTACGTATTTTGGGTACTTACGTAGTATTACAACCATGCTCCGGACAACTCACTGCTGATATCATCTCATGTCATCCGATGTTACCCAGGGCACAATTTACTACAGTCCAAAAGCAACCTTATGAAGACCAAACTACACTCCACCAAGTGCAATCACTTCAATCAGTAGAAACAGGCTATGTGGTTCCCTCCCCTGCCAGAATCCAGTATGCCAGTAATGAAGAATGCCTACACTCAGCCCCACATCTTAATTTTAAAAACAATTTAAATGAACAAGCCTCAGGAACCAGCTATCTACTTTTCTTTACTTTGAAGACCTGTTTGAAGGGGTCTACTTCAAAACATCTAAAACCCATAACATCTAATTTCATAACATTGAGACCAGAACATCTAATACCCAAAACATCTAAAACCCATAACATCGAATTTCATAACATCTAACACTACAAATCACAAGAAAATAGCATCCCTTCCACATATAACGACACCAAACTACCAAACACACTTTTTACTACTTTTCTACAGGGGGCAAGCCCACCTGCACCCCTGTAAATTAAATATACCAACTCCAAGATCAGACAACAGTGGGAAAAAGTTCATTTCCTAACCCCACTGTATCAAGCCCCCCCCCTGCAGAAATGTAGTAAAAAGTGTATTTGGTAGTTTGGTGTCGTTATATGTGGAGAGGATTAGATTTTTGAAGGGGAACCATTGGAAGACCCAATAGCATTTGCAAGGTAATAATAAAAATACAAAAACTTTGAAAAACTCCCTTTTCCCAGCCCCTCCCCCTTTTTAACATGAAATGTCAGATTTGATAAAGCTTATGTGAAAGCACTGCTCGAATAAGGGTACTAAATTCAAGGCTAGTTATCTGATGTTTTACTACAACTTCTGAATATTCCTGTCTACTTTTTTCTATTTTTACAGTGTGTTTTCTGTATAGTCCATAATGATAAATGAATAAGTGAATAAAATTCAAGTGTATTTAGCAATGATTTTGTTGTGATAATGGCGATAGCATGGTTTTGATAATATGTAAGTACCGTACCTTGTTTTTATATGTATATAGTATTAACACAACAAAAGTTACTTAAAGGTGATATTCAGGATATTCAGGAGTCTTTACATGCATGATTGATTCTAAAAGAAATTTAAAATAATAAGAGTTTCAGCTGTTACTTTATTCTTAACAAAGCAAGTTAGTGTTTGCCTATACAAGGGTTTTGACAACAAACTGTACAACGAGATGGATCATAAATGCATTGTGAGGTTTTAGAGTAGTTTACTGGTTGCACATCATAGATAGATAATACCCTGACTATGGCCCAAATAATTCAGGTGGGACTAACAGCCTCTATGAGACAAGACAGCCTTAGGAGGAGTGCCAGTGAGTGGTCATTGCCAGTTCATCTATGTGTCTCTCTGTAGTAGTGACATCCATGGGTTAGATGGCATGTGTGTATTACATTATAAAGGTAAAAAAATATTTTGAAAAATATTTCCCTTGTTCAATGTCCAGTGTTAAAGAATGAAAGTTCTACAGTTCAAAAAAGGCATTGCAAATGCTATTTGAAACCATTACTGAAAGGAAAATAGCTATAAAGAAATCATTTGGGTTGATGGGGTTAGGACTACTTCATAAATTGACATATGGAGAACTCCTCATCTACATAAAATTAAAAAAGAGTAACACAATTAACGGGTATTTTGGGTAAGATAGGAAGAGAAGCAATGGAATTAGAACACAGACAGGGTAGTGACTAGAAAATGATAATATTAGAGAAAAAATAATGCTTCCCATATGGATGACATTAGAATTATCTTGTGGAATATTACTGGAATACTAAACATGATGGGCAGTAACATTTTTAGAGGATTGTAAAAAAAAATTGACATAAAACTAAACTCTATCTGGCATCTGGAATGGTAATTACTTTACAGCATTTCTGCACTGCGTGCCAGACTAACCCTCAGCTTGTCTTTTGTTTTACACAGAGGTCAGTGAAGCTTTTCTTGTAGCTACCTATGTTCCATGTGGTTCTGGAGACATACATGTCTCATCTTCTTTATACCTGTTTACCTTGTGAAAACATATTGAAAAAAAACCAGTTGCATATACTGCCATCCATGCAGTGGCGGCTGGTGACTTCAAATCAAAGGGGGGGGGGGCTGCAGAAGACAGATGAATGGGTGCGGCCAATGGGAAGGGGTGTGGCCAACTAGAAAGTGTTGGAGCTATCCTAAAAAACACAAAAACTGGGACTTTAAGTAAATACACTGCTTTGGGTGCCAAACCGTCATTATCAGAATCCAATCAAGACAAAATGAATTGTAGAAGAAAAAAATATTTCAATGCATTGGCTACATGACAGCTTACTTAATATCTAGATGGAAACAAAAAGGCTGTGAGGCATGAAAAAATAAATTACTTTTTAAATACATTACTGGAATGCCAGTTAAAATCAAGTATAAAAAAAACATACCACACTCAACTCAAACCACTTCTCCTTGGACTGCAGTTCTAATTGTAATTTATATTCAGCTTTATAAAAGTACCAAGTAACATGTTGAAAGTAGCAATCTCTGTGATGCTCCCACTTGTAAAAATGTTTCTTATCCAAAAAAGACCTGCTGCCTGACAACAACTATCTACTTGTTTCATGGGGAAAACATAACCCAAGTAAAAATTGAACAGCAGACAAGAAACAAGCTCAAGATAAATTGCTTAAAGGATTACTGCACAGGTTATGTACCACGCATGATAGATTGGCATTCTGTTTGGTTTACAGGTAAAGCCTGCAAAGCTGACTGCAAGTCTCCAACAAATGTTATGAGCTTCTGAAAATACTTGTAATCCTGTCCTTTATTACAAATACTGTCATATGCATTTCAATACCTAAGGCTCATACGTTGTCTAGTTATGTAAATATTCTCTGCATAGCAACAACAAAAAGGCTTTCAATGTTGGTAATTCATTAACAGTATGCTTATTAAAGCTTACTTGCATCGTATAGTCTCAGATAACCTTACTGATGGTCATTAAAGCATTGCTACTTAAACACAGAGCAACAGGCACTGCAACGACATGCATTTTCTGAACAAGAAGAAGCATAAATCAACAGTATAAAAATATGACAGAAAGCCAGAACATTCTGCTAAATCAAGGACAGATGAAACGCCACTGTAGTACTTGTGTCTACCTTGGATGGGGGGATACTCTCCTCACTTACACTGCATAACTGCTCCTTGCCTTGCTTGGACACATCCAGAGTTACCAGAGTTACTGCATAGGGGAGTGGGGTGCAACAGGTATGTCACAATTTGAAATGTCTCTGGCAGACGGTGATGGCCCTGTCAAATTTGTCATAACTCTCAGCCTCAAAGCAAGAAATCTGGACAAAGCCATAAACAGAAGTGGGACAAAGGCCCAAAATAAGGAAACAATTTAAATATTGCTCTTATAAACTTAGAAAGATAATAGAATAGTAGGTCTTGCATTAGTATGAATTTTTTGAAGGGTATGAAATCTGAAACTCAAAGATCTGCCATTATTTTCTAACTTCAGTCTTTAATGATTTGCCACTAATTTGCTAGAAAACCACAATTTTATGAAAAAACGACCAAATATGTGATGCAAAAATATTAAATAGCCACACAATACAACTGGGAACTTGTCAAAGAAGGGACACTGTTTTAATATTAGTACTGTTAACTTGAGCAGCTGACAAAATAAGAGAATCTACATGCATTTCTGAAATTAACTACAATCTATAACTCTGATCATTACAGTTATTTATTAATTGTAAACTCTCCACGTTTTCTTCCAAATTTGCCATTTTGTGGAGGGATTATTAGGGGGAGAGAAACATTTTGAGCCAAAACTGGGGATAATTGAGAGGTTTGGCTAGACCTAATTCTATAAAGTGATTTATTTGAGCATACCTTTCAACCTCTTAATGCTGAAAATCTGGGCAAGGCCAAATATATTGAGGGAACATACAAACAGTACTAAAAATTGCTCTTGTATAAACTTAGTTGACAGAATAACAGGTCTTGCTTTAGCATGTAGTATGAAGTCTGAAACTCAATGTCTGTCATTATTTAGTGACTTCATTCTTAAATAATTTGCCCGAAAACCACAAATTTTATGAGGAAAAAAACAAAAATAAGAAGCAAAAAATCTATTAATTCTGCAAAAATCTGGACATTTAAGAGGTATAGTTCAGCCGAGGCTGTCTTAGTTTGCCCCCCCTCACAAAATCAGGGTCAAATGTGGCCTCTCCCCTGCAGCTATTCCAATGTCCCATTACCTGGCTATTTTGCCCCATTTACCATAAACACTGAATTGTGCATACTGCTTTACTTCCACGATGATTTGGATTTCATTTAAACGTTTTATTTTATATTTTACAGCACAAACACTAATAGACATCTGCTAAACAAAGCAATGCAGTCTCACAATGAAAATAGGCTTAGCATTAAAACTTCTCTGCCCTTGAAACTCACATTCATTGAAACAGCATTGAAACCCACATTCAAAGAAGATACATCTGGCCAGTGGCAGATAAAGATTAACTGTGGGCTATTTTCAAATCATAAGACCCTTGCACAGGAAACATACATGTGTTTTTGATACACCTTCCTGATTGTATTAAATTGTGTTCCTTGTATAATACAGTACAGTTGTTAGAGGGCATTTTAAATTTATTGTTTTGAAAATTTTTCCAGTAAACAATGAAACAAAATGCATGCACCAATAATGACAAAACTGCTCAGTTCAGAACATTTCCATCATAAATGTCTATTCAAACTTCTACAATCCACCAGTATCAGTAAATATGCACAATCTCTGCCGAAGTTAAAGTCATCTAAATAATTCCACATTAAAGAGACCTGGAACTAATGAAGAGGTTGCTGCTAGCAAACAACTTTATATTTCATTGTTTCATCTACAAATAAAGTGCCTGTTGCCCTTGAGGAATAATTTGCCTATGTTACATTAAAAAAATGATAAGTTAGTAATATTGCAATAGGGAATGGATGGCAAACTGATAACAGGTTCATCATTACTAGGTATCTCCACCAAAGAGGACATTCTCAGGACTGCAGCATCTACCCCTTTAAAAGTACAACACAGTACAGTATCAGCAATGCATCTATATACTATGGGAGTAGAACACACAGCCTTCAGCATCAAAAGCAAGTACATTACCTGTTGTGCTATTAACAATGCAAGCAGACTCAGCATAAGCAGCACTGAACTTCTCTTGAGCTCCTTGTAAAGTCCACTCGACACTCAACTGTATCTCTCAACTTTGAAGCACAAGAAATCTGGAAAAAGCCAACATTTATTTTGGGGGGACAAAAGCCCAAAAACTAGGGACACATTTTAAACATTACTTGTATAATCTCGGAAAGCTGCTAGAATAAAATGCTGTGTTACCACTATGCATTTTACTGGCAAGTCTTGAACCCAGGACTCTGTGTATTACAGCCAGAACAACATACCTCTATGCCAAATCAGCTGTTTCTTGAAAGACAGGTAGACTGAAACTTAAATGGCTATCAATTAGTGAATTAATTTCTCAAACTCTTAGCACAAAACACTTAGACAAAGCCAATAATGGGGGAATACAGCCCCCAAATATATTCAGTGAATTCAGTTCTCACCATAGCTTTCAACCTCTTAGCATAAAAACAAACTGGGCAAAGTCAAAAATACAGCCCCAAACATAGGGACAAATTTCAAATATTGATCTTATAAACATAAAATTGCTCGAATAAAAGATTTTGTGTTATCATGTACTTTCTGAAGAATATTAAGTCTGAAATTCAAATGCATGTCATTATTTAGTGAATTCAAAATCCAATAGGAAAACCACAGATTTTATGAGGAACAGAACAAAAATATGCAGCAAAAATTTCAGAAGTGGTGGTGGGTAGGGAATTCAAGCTCTTGTTACCTGCTGTCAAGGTACAGGGTTTGAGTCTAGCCACCAGGTATATTTAAGTGGGACATCTCACACACACACTGCTCAGTTACAAAGCCATCCACAGCACTAGAAAGTCACAGGCCAGTTTCCTGCAAAAGGTCTAAAAGCACAGTACACACACCAGTCCTGCTTCAAAGCCATCCATCAACACTAGAAAGCCCACGAGAGCAAAGTCCCATCCTTCCCACGAGGGCAAGCTGCTACCCAGTCTGCAGATGTTGCAGTCCGATCCCCTTTCTGTCTATGCAGATGTAACTGCATGAACATCTGGGATCTCTGCTGTTGCATGGTGTCTTCCTAATCTGGACTGTCTCCCCAGCAGTCTGGATTCTGTGCGCATGCTTCAGACTGGTTCAGCAGTCCGGATATCAAGAACGCCATGTGCTTAAAATTCTGGGACTTGCGGTTATTGTTTTATTTAAGTTCTGAGACTTTCATTTGTTGTTTTATTTATTTTTTTCTATATTTTCTGTCTTGTTTACAGCTGGGGAGACTGCAGTCTTGCAGCCCAATAGCACGAGCCACCCCTGCATCCATGCATGAAAGGATGTGTCTTTCCTAAGATTTTGATTGATTAAATTAACTGCTATTCCCAATTCACCTAGGATGACCATTCTCATGATAATAGGAATAAATGTGGATTTTACTACAAAAAAAAAATCTCAACTAATAAAGTCATCTACCAAAACATCGGCAAACAAGAGAGCATAGCTGGCGATGTGTAATTTCTTATGAATAGTACACTGCCATATTAATCTTCTGGCTACTGGAAAAATAAAGGTGTTCTATGTACCTTCCAATATCATGTTTCTGTTTGTAGTAAATATCAGAGCATGTTAGTTAGTTATGTAGTAAAAGTAAAAAGCACAAACCAATATCAGTATTCCCTTTTATCCAGTTATTTTTTGATGGAAAAAAATATATTTTATGCTGCTCATTTAATCATATTGATTTGAATCTTATTGCTGAATTTTGGGGAATCCAACTATGCTTTATATGGAGATATGCAGAAATGTGTGTGTGCGCGCACGCTTGTGTGTGTGCGTGTGCGTGCATGTGTGTGTGTATACGTGCGTATGTGTGTATGTATGTGTGTAAGTGTGTGTGTGTCTGTGCTTTTTCAGGGATTCAGCTGTTTGCTGCTTGTTCACCTTTCATTTTGAAAGTTTAGAAAAAGAAATACAAGAGTACTTTCTTGTCCAGATTAAGGAAACCTGCTGTCTTTGTCGTATGGGTATTACTAATGAATATGACTAATGAATATATGACAAAACTCTTCATAAAGGTGCAGACTTCTGCAGTCCCTTGCAATGGAACAGATGCCATGTGATAGCTGGAAGAAGTTAGCATTTTGGGTTATGTCACTGTCAGGTAACACTTACTGTGTTTTGTTGTCATACAGATGTGAAGGTAAATAGTACCAAACATTTTCTTTGTTTTGCCAAATAGATACAGCATTTTCTTTTACCTAGATATCGAGTTTTAATTGTATGAAGGGTCAACTCATAGAGCTGATCTGGTCGGGAACTCCTTTTGACAAGTAAAAGAAAGCATCCTCTCCACAACCATTGACCTTAAGCATATCATCTCCTTGGTCATGCAAACATGAAGAGAAAATCTCACAAAACAAAGCAATTGATGCTACTGCAGACTTACCAACCACCCCAGCAGTAATTCCCTGTAGAAGTCTGTGACGAGGGAGTTCAGTATCAGGGAGCTGAACAATACCAGATGGATCCTTGACTAGCTGGAAGCTGATGAGGTGAAGGGAAGCCTAATATGTCATATCACATAAATACATATGCTTGAAATACAAGAGCTAGTGAGATTTGCAGTGTAAATAAATCCTTAATGACAGATCTGTGAAATTATTCACCCAGTTTTGGCATAGTTTGATTTAAGTAAATGACAAAAATAAATATTTTAGAATACTAAATAAAAGTATGAGTCACATCAGTGATTCAAATAATACTAACAGTACCCTAATAATTCAGTTCATTACTTCAAAAGATGAGTTTAATGTAAAAAAGCAAGTGTGAACCTGAAATTAACTTATTTCTCAGGTATGTTTGCATGGTGACTAGTTGTCATATCTGGAGAATGAGTCTCTATACCTTGAGAGCTGACAATAACAGACGCAGATCTTTAAATGCCTGCAGTGCTGAGTACTTCTTTAATATATGGCCACTCTGATTCAGTTTATTAAAACAAAGTGTGCGCATGTGCATGTGTGCTCGTGTGTGTGTGTGTGTGTGTGTGTGTGTGTGTCTGTGTGCGTGTGTGTGTGTGCATGTGTGCGTGTGTTAGAGGAGAGGCAGTCCTTGCTGATGTTCAGATTTTTTAATTTTGCATTTTTCATCACAGGTATACCACTCAGTGTTAAACATTCTTACTAGGTAAAACACCAGTATAGTCACAATGGTACAATTATCTTTTTTTCAGTTACTACACTTCAGTATTAAAATAATACATAACCTCATTGTTTTTGGTATTACAGTGATTAAGTTTTTTTTTATGTCAAGCATTTTTTCCTGCTTACTCATGCCTAGAAGGAAAAAAACAGTATTGGCGTTGCAGGTTGATAGTGTCATCGTGTTTTTATATTTATGCCTCAGATCATTTAAATGTAACTATAACATTAGCTTGGTCTGCATAGAAGATGAATGAATTTTCTGCCCTCCCACCTCCTTGCAGTCTTTAAATCCCCATCCTCCACTAGCCCAACAACTGTTTGTTGTTATGCTTTTCAGCATTCAGAGATGACAGCTGAGGATAGTAAGAGCCTGACAGTATAGTCATTATCCTACAGAGACAAGAAATTTGGTTGTTCCTAACCCGTTCTGCAGCACAATTTCTGCTGCACTAGGCAAAACTTTGTTGGATCCTCCTCCACACCTACATTACCTGACAGGCTTAAATCTAGCTTTTTTGCTTCCTTTACAAAAAACAAAAACAAAAAAAAAACAAACAGATTTTGGTCAAACCAGCAAGTTTCAATCCCACAGTCGGGTGGGGGCCAACCCCTTCCTTGGGACTGATTAGCTAGCATTAGCTGGCCACTTCTCCACCTGTCTGACTGGCTTCTCCACTGTTGTGACTTTTGCAGTGCACCACCTTTTTTTCCCCTTTAAATGGCTTTTTATGCTAGCCTCATCTCTTCTAAGATCCATTCAAGAACTAAGCCACTCAATTTTCTTGGTTTTAGCAGTCCATAGGTAATACTGTTTTTTTTCAGAGATGACTTCTTTGTTGGTCTAAGAGCTTGAAGAACGGAATTCATACACTTAAAAGAAAGAAAAAACAGATCATTAAAACACATGTACTCATTTTTTATTTTCTGTTTTTTTCTTCTGTATTTTTGCTAAGTTTTTTGTTTTTGCATTAACACATTGGAAATGCCTTTATGGTTATGAGGAATCCTGTACTGCCCTTAGTAGCATTCCACTTTTGATAAAGGCCTATGGGTGTCCCTGTTCAGGTTTCATGTACACCCGCTGTAGCTAAAATGCAGTCAATTTTACTATGAGGCTTACTGTATCTCATGTATCATTAGTGACTGCTTCTAACAGTGTTTTGTTTGATTTAAAATTATTCTTACTGCTAGCTATAGTGAAACCAGGTTCATTAACTCCTATAAGTTATAACTGTGCATGGGAGGAGACTGAGAAATAAAACTAGTACAAACACAATCTGTAGTCATGACCTTTCTTCATATCAAAAAGCATTTAAAGATTTGCAGTGTATATTCTTTGCATTGTTTTTTGATTTACGTTTGAAAATGCCACCTCATCACTGTCTCTATCTAAAACGATCTGCCTAACGGAGATAGGAACATCTGATATGAGCTCTGCAGGAATGGCAGTTTGGTGAGCAGGTTTTATTTTCAGAAGAGAATATCTGGACAGCTGTAGCAGCATGCCCACTTTATTCTTATCAGTGATCTGTATAATAGTACTCCACTCATTCAAGTCAGGGGAAACATTAATTAAGCCCTGCATTTGAGATTTGAATGTGGCAGTTCTAATTAACTTTCGTAACTTATAATAATACCAAAAACAGCACGCAACCCTAGTTGCTCACAGTTATTTTCTGTACCATCCCCATTGCTTTCTGAAATGGTGCTAGAATCTTTTGCTTCTCTGTCTCTGTGTTTTGTCATGCAAGATATCTTTCAATCTGTAAAGCGCTTAGCAAGCACTGTCAGAAAGGCAGTGTAATACAGTTCCTTCTCTTTACCCACGACTTCCTTATGTTTACACTTAACTGTCCAGATTTTTGCAGAATGCCAATATTTTTGCCTCATATGTTTGGTTTGATCCTCGTAAAGTTTGTGGGTTTTGAACAAATTGCTGAGGATTGAATTCATAAAATAAAAACATACATTTAAGTTTCAAACTTCATATCCTTCAAAAAATGTAGGTGAACACACGTCTTGTTATTGTAGCAACTTTCTAATTTTATGACAGGAAGTCAGGGACATGCTATCAGAACAGACAGAAGGCAGAAGCAATTACCTTTTATTCTGCCACTGTCATTTGCTGGTTGGTACTAACAGATTTTACTACCTCGCTTGTGACCTGATATTAACAACTTAAGAAAGGGGTGCGTAACATTTGTTAAGATCAGGTCACATGCCACTCTGGTGCTTAACTTATTTGTTTTTTTCCAATTATCTGAACGTAATCACTGTGCTTCATGCACTACAGTATTATTATTAGTAGTAGCCACAATGTAAATCAACATCAGTTTGTAGGTCAAACCTTCTAGAAATGCAACACAATACTGGAAAAATACCCCGCCCCAGCTTTTGGAAGTAAAACAGCCATTCTGTCTTACATATACAAGTTACCCTGAAGTACACTGCCTTGCAGTTGGTATATTTTGGTAGTGACAGTGGGCATTCCTAACCCTTCCCAGCCTGCCCTTACTTATAATGCAGGTATGTGGTAGTTTCATTTCACAGTTACCTCATGCATACTTCTTTGGCAGTGTGATGTTTGATGCAGTTCATTTTGTGAAACATTAATTTGAACACAATTAAAATATAGCACAGTTTAATCAACAAATTTACTTTTGCGCAGCAATACATAATCAGAACAGCAATCTGAAAATTATCAAGAGAAAGGTCTTGGTTAAAGATCACATTGAGTGAGTTCAGCCAGATGTACAATTTGTTCTTGCCAAAATATGAAGTGTAGAGAATATTGTTACAACTGACAACTACTTACAGTGTCCAAACCCTGTAAAGAAATTGACCCTTGGGCCAATATTATAGCTCATTTTATAACGTAGAGCAATCACTATAGCCAGAACAAAGCAATTAACAAAGGGATGCAAGTAAAACAGGCTTTCTGTCATTTCCTGAGACTAAATACCTGGCATTGCAGTATAGTCTACTGGTCATGCAAAAGGAGACAGTGGCCAGCTTAGTAAAGGGTCCTACTATTTCACAGAACAGGCATGTATTTAACTGATCAGAGTTAATATGAAGCAAGGTTCTTCATGATAACTGTGCTTACATGAAACAATGACAAAGTCTTAGTAAACCTGTAGGTGTAGGGCATTATGACAGAGCTCCTGAAATATCAAGGCCATATGTAGTGACCACAGGCTCTGAAACGAAAGAAAGAAAAAAATAAACTCTATTAAGCTGTAAATTTATTTTGAGGCAATAAAGTTAGTACTTATTATACAAAAAAAAAAAAAAGAGAGAGAGTGATGAAGGACTACAGTAAGTCAGACCAAGGGAATACAGGGAGAATATGAGAGCAGAGTGATGGTAAACAAAGTGTATATGCATGTAAGCTCAAAGTAGTTGTAGCAGAAAGTATACGGATAAAGAACCACAGTAATGCTGTGTGAATATACAGCTGTATTGAACAAATTATCAGAACATGGCACTACACTCATAGGCATAATATAACACCATCATTTAGTATAATTCATGGGATTAACCAGTATGTCAAAACAGTGTTTTTATATATATATATATATATATATATATATAAATGTGTGTGTGTGTGTGTGTGTGTGCGTGCGTGCGTGCGTGCATGCATGCATGTCACTGAGGTGATATTTAGAGATACATTCTACTATAGAGACGCCCCACCTTCAACCCAATTTATAGGTCAGTTTATAACTGAGAGCAATCACCTTATAGCCAGAACAAAGCAATTAACAAAATTGGCCAAATATATGATTCTTCTGTTTACTTTTGGATGTTTTTGTTTGGTTCTTGGTTCTGAAGGCTGTAAATACACTCAGCACTGTACCACTCTCTCCTTCACTAGTCAGACACCTTTGTCTTTCTCACATTATTTCCCTACACTAATATGTACCATCTCTTCCACAGTGTATATATTGTATGCAGACAATTTCTCCGTGTCCTTACCTTACTTTTGCTATATTTTACACTTTGTGCTGTATTCCTTCACTAAGTCTCTTCTTCTTCTTCCCTTCTTACTCTAACCATCGTTTCCTATTGCCCCTTATACTGTGCACCTTGCTACTGTTACTGTTATTGATTCATTGCTATCTTCACATAACATTTTGTTTGCATTCATAATACTTCTTGTTGACTTGCTTGTCTACTGTCATTGATATTTGTCTGGGCTGAGACTGAAATACATCCATTTGGATCAGTGCTCTACCCTGCTTACCAAAATAAATAAATAAATAAATACATAAATGAATAAATAAACATTTAAGTTCCTAAGTTTTGGTAACCTTCAACAAATTGCATTTACAAAACTACAATGTTTAAAGTCATGTTGCTGTTGAGGATCATAAGGCTGTGGGTTCTGTTCCTCACACAAAGTGATTAGGTTCTGCGGCCAGTGCTGGTATGGCAGTGCAGCATTAGGGGGTGTGCAGTGTCATTAGGGGGTGTGCAGTGTCATTAGAGGGTGTGCACTGTCATTAGTGGGTGTGCACTGTCATTAGGGGGTGTGCAGTGTCATTAGTGGGTGTGCACTGTCCATAGGGGGTGTGCAATATCATTAGTGGGTGTGCAGTGTCATTAGGGGGTGTGAACTGTCATTAGGGGGTATGCACTGTTGAGGTAACTGTCCTTCAGATGAGATGTTAAACAGATGTCTACTTGTGCCTGAGCTGCTGACATCTTAGATGGACGTTAAAGATTCTGTGGTACTTACACAAAGCAAGGGAATTTTCTTAAAGTCTTGTGTAAATTTCCCTTGTCTTTATAAATACTACTTTGGATCTTCATTGGTCTAGAGGGATAACCCAAGCAACAAAAGTAAGTAAATAAATACTTTTTACCAGAAAAGCCTAATTTTTCTTAGGTTTCCATTTGGAAGGCAGCATAGTGACTCAAAGAAATTTATGCAAGGAATTATTTCTGAATAAATTACACAAAATTGGAAAGAATAATTCACTATGTTTCTTTGATAGATTGTGCTTTTTTCCTTTGGGTGGGGTGTTTTAATAATAGAAAAATGTGTAGATTTCTTCTTTGTGTGAAGGTGCCCTACTAAAAATCACCAATTTAATTTAATTCCTACCATTCAAGTATTTGAGGTTAAATGTTTTTACTGATTTTTATGTATCTGGTGTATTATGAGGCTTCCTGTGCTTAGTACAAGCTCAGGCTTATCCAGGGTGATGGTAGATACTCTGGACATAAATTAATGCAGGAGTAGTCGGTGTTTATAAGTAGGCTTCTTAGAGTTTATTAATTTGCCTTTCTACAACCCTGGTCTAATCAGATGATTTTGGATATTCCAATAGAGTACAACCTTCATTCTCTGATGCTGCAAATATCTGCAAAACCCATCACCAACTTATAGAGGGAAAAGGGCCTGCTGAAAAAAAATCCATTTTCATCTCCGATACTGTGTCCATAGAAGAGATTCAGCTTCGTTTGCAGTCAGGTAGTAAGGAATAGTTCAGCAGTAATGAGTAGACAGAATAACAGCATGTCAGTGAACATGGTGAATAATGATTGTAGATTGATACCTGTTTTGCTGTCATTAGAATCATATTGTTGGCATTTTATGTATGGTAGAAGAGTGTTTTTTTCCTTAGTGAAACATCTCTAATAAAAATGCAATTATAACCAAACACGATGTTTAGGGAACAGCTAAAGAAGGGAGTAGATACAATAGCATGAATGTGGATAGCTTGTGAAGCACACACCACTGGCAATCTTCACTCCCTTAATCTGGAGAGCTGGAATGACCACAGAGGGTCACAGCTGAATGCAGATGGCAGTAGAGATGATGCTTGTCCTCCTAAAGCCTGTTTAGTTGCTGAGAGACCACTGATAGTTACAATCATCTATTAGAACTAAACTATCTACCTGCTACAACAAAATAGCCAAATTTGCCACTAGTACCAAAGCTTCAACACACCACTGCACACCACTTCATAAACTAAATTGGCTCAAACTTCCCAACTACCTCTTCTACACTCAACTCACATTTGCACACAAACTCATCTTCCAACCATCCCTCTGTCCCACCCTTTCTTCTACCTTTAAAATTCACCAGACTCAAAGACCTCTCAGATCCACTAATCAGAACCTAATAGTAGTCCATAGACCCCTTTGCCCCCCCAGGACAAAAGCTCCTCTCTTTTTCAACAGCTCGATTATGGAACTCCCTACCTCCCTCCATTCACACCATCGCTAACCTTCCTACCTTTAAAAAAACACTTCACTCCTACCTAACATCCAGATGGGAATGCTCCTTCTCCCTCCCCACATAATCATTCTCCACTTCCTCTATCCTTATTACTTTCACCGCCTATATTTTGCTCATAATCCTATCCTAAATATCATCTATCAAAAAAAAAAAAAATATATATATATATATAACTACACTCTATCATTATTTTCGTGGATAATTCTACTATTTGTAAACTTTACCTTGCTATGAGTTGTATACTATGTAATGTATATCTCTGTAACATGTATTCTTGTTGGAGCTTTTCTCCCCAGGACTCCATTGAAAATGGGTTCACTTGGCCCAATGGACCATCCTGGTTAACCAACAGCAAATAAAATAAATAAATAAATAATGCCGACAGACAACACTAGATTGAATGTTCTTCACTCATTCCATGCTGCATAACAGAAAGATCTGTAGATAAATGCAAAGTACATGCAGCTGGCATAATCTACAGTACTGTTGTTGGTACCCTGCTCAAAATGACACTGGATTAAGAAACAGCACCCATAGAAAGCTTCAGTCAGTGGGCAGTATGTGGTCAGACTGGCATGTGGACAGCATCTGTTCAGTCTGTAGGTAGAATTCTGGCTGTTGGCCGAATGCCCAATGTTTGTTGGATGAGTGTCACCAAATGTGTATACTCAACCAGCATCAACTGTACAGTAGAAATATAGTGTGCATGAACCAGGGCAGTTAGGGCACAGCATTAAGGATCAGAGCTGTTAATGAGCTACTTTTAGCCAAGGGTACGTGGTTTAATTCCTTCCATCTCCATTTGCCTACTGTATGACTCTGAGTAAGTTATTTGGTCAGACGGTACTCATAGGACACCCTTGAAAAGGAACACTTGTGTCTTGTGTGTTTGCCTGATCATCAAATATGTAAAATAAAATGCACTTTATTTCATCTGAGAATTGTATTTAATGCAGGACAATGTTATGTGTGTGCAATCCTATTATATCCACAGTGTACAACAACCAACAAAAACACCTTGTACCATGCAACACAAATGATTAAAAAACAAAGAAATGTGGTCACCAGAAGGAGGCAAAGGATTTTAATAGAAATAAGCACTTTCATTCCTCATTAACTACAGCACTTCATCAAACAAAACTCTAATCAAACAAACAACTGCTTATATTATCAATCAGATATAACCTCTGGTGGTCATCCAGCAAATTGCACATAATTCTATGTACAATTAAAACCATGTTTTTGAAAGAGCATTTCAAATCATATGTCTCAAGTTTAATCATTATAAATTCACAAAAAGCATCAATAAAAAGAAAAAAATGCATTCCATTTACATATAATCCCTTTTAAACAATAATAAAATATTAATACATATTTTATCATTAATTCCTTGCTTGTTTGTTGCTTTTAATCGTGATTGCTAGTATATTTCTCTTAATTCCAATTATGCTTCAAAGTTCTCTCAACTATCAAAAGTGGGAAGCTACTCTAACACAAAAATATATGAATTTTTTTTAAATTCTGATATTCAAAAGAATGCTTACTCACGTCATTGAAATTGTCCTCCATAGAAATTGTGTAAACATTTTAGTATATTCTTGAAGAGAATGAGAGGGAGAGAAGGTTGGATGATGTACGGAGAATCATGAAGTGCAGTGGATTAGCAAGGAGGAAGTAAGGATAGCTATGAAGAGGATGAAGAACAGAAAGGCTGTTGGTCCAGATGACATACCTGTGGAAGCATGGAGGTGTTTAGGTGAAATGGCAGTGGAGTTTTTAAATAGATTGTTTAATGAAATCTTGGAAAGTGAGAGGATGCCTGAGGAATGGAGAAAAAGTGTTTTGGTACCAATTTTTAAGAATAAGGGTAATGTGCAGAGCTGTAGTAACTACAGAAGGATTAAACTGATCAGTCACAGCATGAAGTTATGGGAAAGAGTAGTGGAAGCTAGGTTAAGAAGGGAGGTGATGATTAGTGATCAGCAGTATGGTTTCATGCCAGGAAAGAGCACTACAGATGTGATGTTTGCTCTGAGAGTGTTGATGGAGAAGTACAGAGAAGGTCAGAAGGAGTTGCATTGTGTCTTTGTGGATTTAGAGAAAGCATATGACAGGGTGCCTAGAGAGGAGTTGTGGTATTGTATGAGGAAGTCGGGAGTGTCAGAGAAGTATGTAAGAGTGGTACAGGATATGTACGAGGGTAGTGTGACAGCGGTGAGGTCTGTGGTGGGAGTGATGGATGCGTTTAAGGTGGAGGTCTGATTACATCAAGGATCAGCTCTGAGCCCTTTCTTATTTGCAATGGTGATGGACAGGTTGACAGATGAGATCAGACAGAAGTCCCCGTGGACTATGATGTTTGCAGATGACATTGTGATCTGTAGTGAGAGTAGGGAACAGGTGGAGGAGACCCTGAAGAGGTTGAGATATACTCTAGATAGAAGAGGAATGAAGGTCAGCAGGCCTAAGACAGAATATATGTGTGTGAATGAGAGGGAGGATAGAGGAATGGTGAAGATGCAGGGAGTAGAGGTGGTGAAGGTGGATGAGTTTAAATACTTGGGATCAACAGTTCAGAGTAATGGTGAGTGTGGAAGAGAGGTGAAGAAGAGAGTACAGGCAGGATGGCGTGGGTGGAGAAGAGTGTCAGGAGTGATTTGTGACAGACGAGTACCAGTAAGAGTGAAAGAGAAGGTCTACAAGAGGGTATTGAGACCAGCTATGTTATATGGGTTGGAGACAGTGGCATTGACAAAAAGGCAGGAGTCAGAGCTTGACGTGGCAGAGTTGAAGATGTTAAGATTTGCACTGGGTGTGATGAGGATGGACAGGATTAGGAATAAGTATATTAGAGGGTGAGCCCAGGTTGGAAGGTTTGGAGACAAAGCCAGAGAGGCAAGATTACATTGGTTTGGACATGTGCTGAGGAGGGATGCAGAGTATATTGGGAAAAAGATGCTAAGGATGAAGCTGCCAGGTAACAGGAAAAGAGGAAGGCCTAAGATAAGGTTTATGGATGTGGTGAGAGAGGGCATGCAGGTGGTTGGTGTGACAGAGCAAGATGCAGAGGACAGGAAGAAATGGAAACAGTTGATCTGATGTGGTGACCCCTAACGGGAGCAGCCAAAAGAAGAAGAAGATATTCTTTTCTGAGGACATTTTCAGACAGTATTCTCTAAACAGGACAGCTCCGAGTACCTAGCCTTATGTGACACCACTAGTACCAGGCCTCTTGATGGAGGTGAATTCTCCACCCTAACTTCATGTGTCCTATCTGTGAACCATTTGGCTATATACTGGGTGACATAGAGATTTATGCCTAAATTTGTGAGTTTGTCTAGAACATCCAAGTATGGTATTATGTCAAATGCCTTTGCCATGTCAAGGTAGATAGTATGCACAATTTTGCCTTCATTTCTGGCTCTTGTGACCTTCTTTAAGAAGTCCACTAAGTTTAGTAGGCATGACCTACCCTTCATGAAACTAAACTGGGATGGGGCTAGTGTTTGAAGATTTCCAGTGTCTTTGTTTATCAGGTCTACAATAATTCTTTCTATGGACTTGCATATAAGACTAGTCAAACTTAATAATCTGTAGTTCCCTAGGTCTGTTAATGGTCCAGCTTTTTGGAGGGGGATGACCATTGCAGTCCTCCATTCTTTAGGGATGAAGCCTGTCTGGAGGCTGTGGTTGAACAGAGATTCTAGTGGGCCTGGCAGGTCATGTTTCAAGCTATTTAGGAGGCATCCTGGGATATTATCAGGACCCATTGATGTAGCGTTTTTAACTCTAAAGAGAGCAGTGAGGACCTGTTCTTTAGTAATAGTAGTTGGAGAAGTGGTAGAGGCTATTTCCTGGGGGGACTGGGGGTAAAGTTTTTTCTTATGTTTGTTCATATGTTCGTAGGTGAATACTAGGCTAGCTGCTCTGGGCCTATTTAGGCCTAGCCAATAACTCAAGGTCAGAATCAAACCCTTTACCCTGTGTCTATGATGTGAATACCATAACCATTAAACCCTTGGGTGATGTCTGTTTGGGAAAGAGAGTGATGACCAGACCTACAGGGATGGTGATTAGCAAGATATTGTTGTGAACATTAATGCCATGGGTGGAAAGAACTTAAGTTTGAGCAAGTGAAAAATTGGACCACTGACATTACCAATGATGATGGGAAGCATGCTGTGCACCTTGCATGGGAAAGAAAGATGATGGGAAGGGAAACTTCTGCAGAAAAGCATTTAACAGGGATGCTGGAGTTTCTGGCACCTCTCAAATGGGGAACAGACTCCTCACAGTCTCACATTGTAGTGCTGGACCTTGGAGATTAGCATGCCTCAAGGGTATCAACTGGTGATTTCTCAGGTAGTATGCCTGTAATATTGCATAACATATTTAGATTGGTTCTGTCAGTCTTGTGCATCCAGGTGCTGTAGTTTGTTGTATGTACTATAAGTACATCAGGAATCCCTTTTCCACTGGCAGCTAAACAAGGTAAGTTATTTTATCTACAGTTTTTGGTTAGCATGGGTTCCTATCAGAAGACCACAGATGCATTCTGTCGAATGCGTCTTGGTCGAACTTCAAATGTTGAAAATGCAAAATGACTAAGCGGCATATAAGCAAATTCTTTCCCTGGGAAAGAAGCCGCTTGGCCGCTTCCATCACTTTACTGTTTTTGGCACTGTAGTGCGATCTCGGAGTTGGCATATTTATGTAGAGGGGTGTGGGGTGTGACGGGGTGAAGCCCCCACTTAAAATAGTGTTTATTGGGTTTTTTTGTTTTTTTTTTTGGGAACAGCATTTTTCCCCTGGGAAAAAAATCGCTGTTCTGGGTGTTCGCTCTTTTAAGTTTTCGTTGTTTTGGGGTCGATATAACAGCGTTCAATCTTTTGAACATTCGCTGTTATAATATAGACCTAGTTAGCACTATATACATCATGTACTGTGAGAAAGGTTTGTGGTGATGGGGGCTACTTGAAATAGTCTTTGCACTTTGCTGTCTTCATAGGTGATTCTCTACCTGAAACCACCACTGTGGAAATTCCATCTTCTGATATTGGAGACTCATCAGACTCTGAACATGATGGCAATGTGCAGCTGGCATGGTCTATGAGCACATTGCTAGTGTTGGACACAGAGAGTGTGACCACAAGATCCTCTACTCAAACCATGGACACAGTGTCTTTGCCCTTGCACACCTGAGAGAGAGATACACACACACACACACACACACACACACACACACACACACACACACACACACACATGCACACAACACGTTGTACACATTATTATGGACACATACTGAAGGCACTGCCTCTCCCTCTGTGGCACAGACATCAGTGTCTGCCAGAAACACCATAGGACAGGAGGTTCAGAGAAGTGAGCATATTGATTCATGTTGAAGCCATGGCTACCATTATCCTTGCAAACTAACTATGTTGATGGGTACCCATGGGCCATTGTGGGGACACAGTCTAGTGTTACAGAGTGTGCAGGATGACCTTCTAGAGTGCACTTCTCACATAGCTGATACCTTTGATAGAAATGCGTGCATGCTGTCTTAAGGCAAGTCCTCACATGGTCACATGCTCTGTAGTAGGTATGTGCACTGCTGCAGATCTACATCTGCTTCCCCAGCTGGTAATCATTATGGACATAAATGACCAATGGCATTGTCATGCAGTCACAGAACTACCATGGCAGCACTAGTGGTGGAGGTACCTGTGGCCAGAAGAGGATGTCCTAGAAGTCATGTCACATCTGGTTTTGGAAGACATGATCACTCAGCACACCCATCCAGGGTTGTGGTACTATCTGCAAGACTCCTGCCAGGGGCAGGTAGGAAGGGGAACACATGGGATGGCTGCTCACCTTCCATGCATGTCCTGGACCTATCTATGACACTGAGGCATATTGATGCAACTACTGCTGAGACTGTGTGCAGCATACACACACACACACACACACACACACACACACACACACACACACACACACACACACCACTACAGCTCACCTTGTTTCCCTCACACACACTGAAATATCTAGTGCCAGTGGCACCTTGCTAAGAATTCCTCAATAAAGTCCTGCAATCCTACATCTTACACACACTTCATTAGGAAGTAATATACAAAGTACATTTCCTTGTGAAAGACATTATACACTTGTGCTCCCTCCCTTATCTGTGCATAGGATGATAAATGTGCCATGCCCTTTGTACTTTGTTACTTGGATTGCCTATATCTGATGCATATTGTGGTGGCCCATTCATGGGTAAGCACAGTCTGGTATTGGGCTTGCATATATCACTTTTACTATTGTGTCTATGCTGTAATGTGGGCTGCTGTCTCTTTGCCAATGCCATGCCTTACTGAGCCTGTCTCCATCTATCATGTTCATCCCCTGCTATTCAGTCCTTCACTGACTCCTTATCTGTCTAACCCCCCAGTGCCTGTTGTTCTGTAACATACTCCTTTGGTAATAAGCCTATGTGCTGCAAATGATTCCTAATAATAATCATATTGTGCAAAATGGCACACACTGAAAATATTTTTCTATATGTGCCAGGGTCATACTGCAGGGTAACACTGGATACATCCAGATAGTAAAAGCATGCCTTCAGCAGCTCAAACACACATTAATGACCCAGGTTTGTGACAGTCCATAGCTGGAGGTATTGCCTACCACTGATTTCAAGTGGCTGTCATTAGGCATGACTTCAGTGCATGTCTAGCATCACCAGTAAAATGGATCTGGGGAAAGTCATCTCTCACAAAATATTAGTATTGGTCATGGGTGAATCATACCAGCCAAAACACTGGTATGTCATATGTGGGAGTCATTGTAACATTCTGGGTGGCCTGTGGAGAAATGGTCAATACTACCTTGTGCATTACAGATCATCTGACAGCTATGGAGTGATAACATTTATGATTCATATGACTTCTTTCCAACTCACCAAGTGGGACCTGTGTTTCAATGTGGGTGCAATTTATGGCCTTCACCTGCTCAGGTAGATGCACTATTGCATAGATTTCCCAGTTTAATTTTGGTTTTGGTTTTCTAAGACCACATCAGGAATGGACCCATTCCTAAGAGATGGTGCAACATCCAGATAATATCCCACTGAACTGCCACCAAATAATGTGACATCCATTACGATTCTGGGTCAGTAACTAAGGAGCTTCAATCCTCACTACTGACTCCAATGTGAGACTGTCACTTAAACAGGAGTAATATTTCACAATTGTCCCCTAAGAGCACAAAAGGAACATGCTCTATAGCTTGGGACTGGAGTGTATACTTCTGTCCACCCAAGTGTAACTCCTTATTGCACACTTCAGAGCAATGTGCCCCAGTTTAAGACCTCTGATATGCTCACACTTAAATAGATTAAATCTCACACATCCAGACATTTCTAGGAAAGCCTGACACAGATTTTGATCTGTGTCCCTTCCCCAAAATAATAAGATAATGAGCTGCCACCAGTAGGATAGTCTTCATGCCCTTTTAAAGGGGTGCCTAGTTATGAAAATTAGATATTAAAACAAATAGTAGCAAATGACCTAAGCAGCCAGGCTTTCAGAGTGGCCCAAGACTTATAAAGGCAAGTATAAGCATTCTCAAATCATAAAGCTTGACCAGCCACAATGTAAATTAATAAAAATATTTAATAATGAGCAAAATGATAAAAAATATAAAACAGTAAGTTATAATAAACAAACAGAACTTAATCACCAGGAAAATGAAATCAATACTGTAGAACAGAAATCCAATATTCAGAAAAAACTCTAACAGATCTAACTGATTTGTTATAAGTTCCTACCTGACTAAAGAACACTGTCCCTGATCTAAGCTAAATTACTACAACAGAGCAATGGCAGGCTTATCATTTTTCGTGAGTCCTTTTGGGTATCCTCTGCACAGTACAACTGTGAACAACTGCAAATGGCTAACTGACAACAACTATAACTGTAACTGTAACTGACTTCAGCTGTCTTAAGCAGGTTCTTTTATAGACTAGCCTAACTGTCACAACTGCTCCAGTTCTAATTTTCATTTCATATTTTGAAAATCAACCAACAGCTGTTTACTAAAGTTCCTTCCTGTCTTTCAGCTTCTGACAGTAACATATAGCAACTATCAACATTCTGATGACATCATCTGCTGATCAGCTAAATCTGAGACAGTTTGCCTTTAGAGTCTTTTTTTACAAACATGCACAGTTAGAAATGTAAAAGAATACTGTTCAAGTCTTTAAAACATTCTGTACAAACAGACTATAAATGAACATGTAAGAACATATTTACAATATCATAGTTAGTCATGCTGGCATATAATACACAGACTAATTTGAAATTATATACAAAACTTCAGTCAGACATGCCAGCACAAATGACAGTGTCTAATTTCTTCACACTGGGTACAAAGTTTGTGAAATTAGAATTGTTTCAATCTTCGATATAATCAAAAGTGCTCTTCACAACACCCAGAATGTCCCCAGAACTGAATCCTTCTGTAATCCATGAGTTACATGTATTGGTAACATATCTAAATATGATTATAAATGCTTTTTTTTATTAAACCTGTTGCCTCTTCTACTATTGGAACTGTCTGGGTATCTTTCTTTCACATTGCTGTCATTTCTGCCTGCAAATCCAGGTTATAACTTTGTGTTTCTCTGTGTATATAAGACACTGTAATCAATGGGTGTTGCAATTTCAATGATCAACATTGCTTTTGTCTTTTTTTCCTCAACTATTATATCTGTTTTTTGTGTATTTATTTTTTGAATAGTTGGTAATGAATTATGCTATATGTTATAAGTGTGAACCTTGGCTCTAGATGATCATAATATAAATTTCATTATTCTCTATAATACTTTGTGGTTCAGGTTTGCAATGTTTCTCAACTATTTCAATATTGTAGTTGGTTGCATAATCCCCAATGCAACAGTCTTTTTACATTAATGTATCTTTCAGTATACAGGCCCTCTGCCACAAGTGTATCAAACCCAGCAGCAAAATGTGTGACTGTTTCCAATACTTTTTACAGAACCTGCATCCCACATGTTCACTAGACTTTGTAAACCAACATACACATAGTCCAAAATCCTGGGCCACCATTATTAACCTTTCATGTTTTAGTTTCAATTCACCTCTCCCCTTAACCATTCCTCTGTCAAATCCTGATTGACATGAGGTTATTCCAGGAAATCTTTATAATTGCCACAATATTTATGCCTTTTCCACATTTCTTTCCTTTTCATCTGACCCTTCTACTTACATTCTTTATTTTGGTTTTAACAAATATAGTTGCTGTCTGATTTTTGTCTACTTCTGGTTTAATTTCCATTCTCTCTTGACACTGATATGCTTCTACTAAACTAAGTGGAAACGTCATCTTAGACTGTTTTTCCTCATGTTATAAAGCTTGCACTATGTTTGCATCTGATGAGATCAGCAGATATGTATACAGTCTCATGATTTCAGATCTATACACATAATCAGTTTTGAGGAAGGTTATACCTCCTTTAGAACAAGGAATATACAATCTTAGTATACACAGATTGTTATATCTAATTTGATAAGCATGAACCATTGTTCTTGATTTCCTGTCCAGTTGATCCAATACCTTTTCAGGTCAGGTCAATCATCTGAAAATGGTAAGTTAAAACAGAAAGAGCAAATTGGTTTATAACTTGGGCTTTATTTCTAGATATCAAGGCAGTTTTCAGTATTAGTTTTAGTCTTCTGAAATATTCCTTACGGAGTTTTATTCACATTTTTCATGTTTTATTGTCAGTCCTTCATCAGTTCCCAAATATTTATACTCTCTCTCCTGCTCAAGTTCTTTTATATTACATTCCTGTCCAAGATTGATAGTTTGTTGGTGCCGCAGCTTTCCTGCTTTAAACATTGCTTTTTCAAATTTATCAAGGACAACTGACATTCTGATATGATTTGAGAAAGTTTTAACCGCTTGCAGTTATGCTTTCAGCTCCTCATCTGATGAACTATACAGCTTTAAGCTGTCCACAATATGTAGACAAGAAGTCTTTAAACAAGGTTATTTTTCTGGGACCCAAATTGAAATCATGGCCTAATCTGTTAAGTAAACAGCTTAATGAGTTAAGAATAACACAAAACAGCAGCAGTGTAGAGACACCATGTAATATCTCCCCTTGAATTTTTTTCCTTGGAATAACAATTTGCCCTTGTTATGGCTTAGCTGCAAAATGGTTTGACATTGTTTTGGCCTCACTGTAATGTAATTGATCAATGTAAGGTGCATCTTATATATCTGTAAACATTCCTTTATCCTTGAATGTGGTAAGCTGTTAAATGTGTTTTTATAATCTATCCATGCCATACTTTAATTTCATCTCCTTTTTATAATTCTCTGTTATGGTTTTATTTAGCAACAAGTGATCCTTTACTCCATATTACTTTTGTTTGTTATCCTTTTGTTCTACTGCCATAATTGAGTCTTCTTCCTAAATGGCTATAAACTCTGCATCAATTCTAGTACATAGTTTGAATATCATTGGATGGCAAGTTATCATTCTATAATTTTTAGGATTTGGGTTCTTTCTTTAGAAAGGGTATTGTTTTTCCTGTTGTTAACCAGGCTGGTGTCTGTTCAGGATGAGCATATAAATAATTCTTACTGAGGGCTAAATCTTTGCATCAAGATGCTAATACTTTTAGCCAAACGTTAGGTACTATATCTGGGCCTGGGCATTTCCAGTTAGGAACTTTCCTAAATTTTATTTCAATTTCTATGGACATTATTTTGTCCCATTTCATATTATCTACATTAGAACGCCTTACTTTTTCTTTTAAAATTTCTATCCATTCAACAGCTTTATTATATTCCACATGGTCTTCAAAAATATTTTTCTAAAATGCATCTGTTTCTTCTGTTTTTTTTTGGTGGTGATTCTATTCCTTTTGCTTTGTTTCCAAGTTCTCTCTAGAAAGTTTTTGAGTTATTAATGAATTGCTTATTCTGAACTTTTTCTTTATGTTTATCTGAATATTTCTGCCTGTGCTGATATTTTCAGTTTATTATTTGGAATAGTGTATGATGGATCCTGGTCTGTTCTGATACTGTTTGTTGTTTTAACACATTGTTTTTCTAAGTAGTTTTGATGATCAGCTCCCTGTTCTATATTGTTCTAATAATGATACTTCTTTGACTTAAATACTTTATATTTGTTTTTGTTGAAAGCTTCTGATTTGGCATTTTATTTCTTCCCTTCCTTAGCCTTATTGCTCCGTGTGTTTGTGGTAAAGTTTTATATGTTATTAATTTAGCTGTACAGTCATATATACAATTTATTTCTGTCATATCACACAATTTTCTATTGAAATTACTATGTTCATCTGTTTTATCAAACTTCTAACATTTTGGGTCTTATTTACTTTTTTTATCTATTTCTTTCATTGATCTTAATGTCTATCTATCTCCATTAAATCAAGTAACGCTTCCCTTAAATATTTTTTTTCTAGACAGAGAGCACTTTCTTTGCTCTCTGTTTCCTGTGGGAATTCTACAGAAAGTCCTAGAATGTCTTCAAAGATTTCCTGTGCAGTATTTGCTCTGTCCTCTGAAGTACTGGAAACCACATATGCTACCCACAAGCTGTTGTATAACACTGAGAAACTGATGAAGTATTCTATAAGGAGATGGCTGAGATAGCACTGCTGTGTCTCTGCTGATCATTGAAAGATTCCTGTAAACAGTATACATTAAGTCACAAGTAACTTTAAATCCACTGGGATGGGTGATCAACATGAGCTTGCCCATGAGATTAACACATTGTATACCATCTCCTGTTTTCTTTTTCCTATCCAGATAGCACCAGTCTACAACATAAGTATTGTGAAGGGCATGAAATGTTAAGTGTGGGCTGATGACATGGCATACCTAAGGGTCACAATGTGCAGAAGCATGGCCTGCAGTGGCAGCAATGGCTTGTTGCGTATACACATTAACTAGAGCTACAATAAACTCTAGCTTAGCTCCATGACTCTCCTGCATGTATTCGAGGATTTA
The DNA here is from genome assembly GCF_019279795.1 of Protopterus annectens. Lineage (NCBI taxonomy): Eukaryota > Metazoa > Chordata > Ceratodontiformes > Protopteridae > Protopterus > Protopterus annectens. The sequence goes on from NC_056726.1 coordinate 382,573,034, forward strand.
GCTGCAGTTATTAAACCTATTGTTCGCTCTAAATATGTCTTTGAATCACTTGGCCATTTTACCTAGCCTTATTTACATACATAGAGCACCTCATTTTAATAATGTTACCCATTACAACATCATTATACAGTCATTAGCATATACCATGAGCAGCTGTACTACTCATGCTCCACCATTTATGCTCATCGTGTGCCTGAATTGTCCACACTTTGCATATGGCTGCTTGCTGTGCACAACTGCTTACCACAAAGTGGCAGCTGTTTCTAAATCCCATTCAAAGCTCAATCCATCCCTTCAAAAAACACAGCAGCCAGAAACAGAAATAAATGGCTTATTCATCAGGTATTAAAAATTTATGACATAGAATCTCTTGACTAAACTGCAGAATCCCTTTACCAAACTGCAGAATTTTTCATTCAAGCTCTATGACCATACTAGATAAATATGTGCTAGAAAGAGCTTTTAGCTTTACAAATGCATTTTCCATGGGTAACTAAATCCATTAAAGATCTGATGAAGGCAAGGAGCTCAATCTGGACCTTATACAAATTGACAAAAGACTCCGAGAAAATAACTCACAAATAAGTGTCAACAATATATAAGGAATGCCAAACAAATAGGTTAAATTAACCCACAAAACAGAAATAAAAACAACTCTGCATCTTTTTTGAGCACAATTAACACACGTATGTTGAAGTATACATTACAGATAACAACTTGTTAGGCTTCCATAGTGACCAAGCAACTGCAAATACTTCCTCAAACTATTTTAAATCAAACATTCATGATTACTCAACAGATAATAGCTGTAACAATTCAAAAAGCACAAACCCATTTAGTTGTCACTTCTTTTCTAACTCAAATCCGGTGATGTAAATGCTATTAAAATATCCCTGTCATAAATAAAGGCACATAGATCTCCATCAATGGACAGACTTCCAAACAGTCTTCCTAAAATGTGTATCTAACAAAACTGCATATCACTCAATTATTTTTAATAGAAGTCTAACAGAAGGAATTGTCCCCACCATTTGGAAATAATCTAAAATAACCTCTTTATTAGAAGAAGGGGACAAACAAAAAACAGAAAAATATAGACCTAGCTCCATCTCTAGTCCACCATCCTAATAGATAGAAAGAGAAGTCCATAATCAGCTAATGGAATATTTCGCAGCATACACAATAAGCTGAGTACAATACAGCATGGCTTTCGCCCTGGCCATTGCATCTACACTGCAATGCTTCAGATTCAGTTTCTCTTTCTTTTTCATCTTCATTTATTACTGTATATTTTAATTTCATGACTAAATGATTCTAAACTAAAAGACAATGAAAAGAAATTCTCATCTTTGACCTAGACCACAAAATCAACTCCACCTATTCTCATATCTATAAACAATATAACAATATTCACATAGTTGATCATTACAAATATCTTGATGTGATCATTAATAACAACCTTATTTTTAGAGGCACATCAATATAATAATTTTTGACACACATGATGATGCCCTATATTGTGTAAAAACCTGTTTATCACTGTTAACGAAAATTACTTTGGCCAGCCCACTAGTATTATAATTACTTCTACCGCTGTCCAAATTTTTATCGGGTATGGCTGCTATTAACAACCTCAGTCAAACAACTTTTTACAAGCTGGAAGCTACCTACAACAGGAGAGTTAAATTTACCACCCAGCTGAGGATATCCATGCATATGGTATACTTTAGCAAACTTGGCTGACTATAAAATATACACTTTACTTTCACACATAATTTCCTACATAATTGTAAATAACCTTCACGTTCTTCACTTTTATCAGTCCACACAAGTGATAGAGTGCTTGATATTCTCCAATAAAAATATCACAGGTTCATAGGTGATTATTAGACTAATGGCACACGAGCCTTTACAAGCCCAGCCAATAGTACCCAGGATATGACAATATTATATTTTAATTCCCCAGATATGGGATGGGATAGTATCAAAGTAGTGGGTCATTGGGTGCTGGAGCCCTGAGTCATTTTACAGACTGCTTCTGCCCATAAGGGACATGGGCAATACTCCAGGAGTGAATATATGGTTCCCCATCCATTTATCCAAATTCTTTTTAAAGACAATGAGGGAAGGGCTTTGTTTTATGAGGATGGGATGTTTATTCCATAGACAATGTAGCCTTTGGATATGAATCTGTCTCTCCAGCAAGTTCTGTTTGAGTCATAAATAAGGTTCAGGTCCATGGAATGCGTAACCCTTGTATAATTTTTCTTACGAATATGTAACATTTTCCTCAGGGCTGGATCAGAGAATGCCTTGTAAGTCAGGTATAAGGCCCATCTCAATAAATGATACGAGATGGAGTAAAGGGATAGGGGCTTTAGTTGGCTTGCATAAGACATGTGTCTTACATTTTATATTGTTTTAGTGAGAAACCTCTGGGGCTGCTCCAGTTGGTGTAAGTGCCTGAGTAGGTACATGCATCAGCAAAAACATGTCTTCCAAAATTGGTGATGTAAATCCCTCTGCACTGTAAAATGTTCCTGCTCAAACTGTGTTGTCACTTCTAACTATGACATAATAGCTACTAATACCATCTCCTTTAATACTTTTAAATATCACAATCATCTTATTTTTGTGCCATTACCACTGTGTACTCACTTTTCATTTGCTTGCTAGCAACATTTCTCTTATTTTTACCAAAACCCAATAACTAACCTTTATTAACTACTTTATCTATAGATCCATTCGACAGCCTTAATTTCTAAATGTTCTAGTACTTAATGATACTTTTAATATTATGTTGAAATTTGTACTTTAAAGGCATTGAGCTGATACATTTGCCATGCATTATGTAACTTTTGTTGCATATCATTTGTTTTATACTATATTTTACCTGGTTTCCTCTAAAAATTGGCTATGCCCTGTAGGGCTAACCTGGACAACAAAATATAAATAAATAAAAAGAAAATCATTCGCTGCTGCTATGCCAAAAACACAGTGAAAATATCATGAAGGAGTCAAATGATTCATTCGTTGGTGGGTATCTGTGCTTTATGGTGCTGCTACTTCTGTACAGCACAGAGTTAAAGGGTACTGTAGCTGCATGATGTTAAGTCTTTTCACAGGAACCCACTGTGCATGATTGGCACTGCACCTAATACCACATATGCATACTCTTTTATTAATTTCTCTTTCCTTTTTGTGACTGGAACAAGGACTGACTGTAGGACCAGTAGTTTGTTCAATTGTCAACCTGAAAATGATGCTTCTGTCCCATGGAAACTAAGCAGCACAAGCTAGAAAAAAAATTAAATGTAGTATAAAGTCACTTTTCCCAACAAAAGACAAGACAAAGCTCTTAATTCACTTTACCAGCCTAAAAAGGTAATTTAAACAGTTCCTCTGCAGAAAACTAGTTCTAGACTGTTTAAATAAACTTTAAAACTAACACAAATGTACTCTCCTTTTTAAAAGTACAGCAAAGTCACCTGACAGTTAATAAAAACACATTCCTAGATTAAAACATACTTTCCTCAACAGAAAAGTAAATGTAAACATTAAGAATAATATGTGGAAGCTTTTTTTTTTTTGCCAAAGGGAGCTTATCTACCCAGAAATGGAATGGCAAAAAGCAACAATCAAGCCTCTAAAGCCAGCAGAGGAGCTCGTTCTTTGGGCAAAAGGAAAGCTCTGAAGGCCTTAGAGGCCAAATGTGTCTTTTAGTCAGCTCAGCTCAAGTTGACTAATTGTTTGAGCCCATGGAATGGGCTCTCAAGCTTTGGAAGCTGTCTGTTTATTATATACTATGCACAATATAACCCATATAGTTTAGGCCGCTGCAACAGCAGTAACCATTTGAACATCTGTTGTTATGGTTAAATTTACCTACAAAACTATATTTCACACTGTCTGCATTCTGAGCTGTCAGTATTTTTAATTGTAACTATACACACACAAATACATCATATGTATATATATATATATATATATATATATATATATTTTTTTTTAATATACATATTTCATATATATATATATATATATATATATATATATATATATATATATACACACACACACACACACACACACACACACACACACAAAACTATGTAGCTGTTTGCGAAGTAGACTGATGAATATTCATTATTGGATCATTGACATATTATTTCAGTCACTACCCAAAACAGCGAACAAAAAATTTAAACTCCCACCCAACAAATGCGTACATAAATAAAAAAAACTGTTTTTTGTAGGTTATCTGGTAGTTAGTCTAGAAAACTAAAGCTCTGAGCTGATATTAAGCTGCTTCCTGTGCCTAGATTACAGGGTTTCATTCTTTCCACCTTTATTTGCCTACTGTATGCCTCTGAGCAAGCTTCTTAACCAGATAGTGGTTACAGGTCACCCTTGAAAAGGGACACTTTATTCATTGGGGTTAACCACTCAACAAATATACAAAATGAAATAAAACAACCATATGAGTGGGTGCACCACCAACTTCCCTGCATCTCTAAATATACTGACTCCAAGATCACACAACAGTGGGGAAAATTATATATTTCCTTAACCCACTGTCACACAATCCCAGTACATAAAACAATGATCTCCCCCTGCTACCTTTACCTCAAAACATACTGTATGCAGAATCACATCCTTTCCCTAAAGATCACTTGAATGCTTAAACAGTATAATGATTGCAACCACTGTTCACACTCACTATCACTGCCAGGTCTGATAAACTGAGGTTGTGATGCTTCATATATAATAAAACAGTCTATGGTCAAATGCCTTTTGATATACAAATTGACTTCTGTAGAACATATTGCACAAATAAAATATTAGGCAATTCCCAACAATAGCATTAGTTTACATTAAACTATACTGATTACAGCACTTAGCTACATTGCTTAACATGATCACAAAGGTGACCTGTTGTATTTTACACAAATATACTGAGGTTGTTGTAATGTGGCATGATGATACCTTGTAGTGGACAATGTACGCTGACTGTTGCTATCCGTAATCTCACTTATGTTTTGCACAAATGTACTAGGCTATTGTTCTGTGCTGTGATGATACACTGTAGTGGACAATGTGCCTTCACTGTTGTTATGTTGCAGTGTGCTGTAACAGCTGTGATAGCTGCAATTGTGCACAGAAGCAATTATCTAACAGTGGAACACTTCAACAACCTAACTCCCCAGATTCTTCCTAAAATAATATTTTTTTTTTCATTTTTTTCTTTCACACCTAGCCTGAGTGGAATTTCACACCACCTGATAGCTGCAGAGTTCTAGCCTGGGCAGCCTTTGCCTGAACTAAAATTCTGAGAATCCAGTTTTCCAACCTACCTGTAACCAAATGTACATATCTCAAAAATTATAAAAGTTACAAAAAACGTTGAATGGTTACTTTAATCCACAAATTCAATGTCTACTGTGCAATGTGAAGCCTTACCAATTTACCTGTTTATGTCTCTATTTGTTTTCTACACCCTCCATATCAACTATATTTTGCTTATCTTATGTATCTCTATCATGAATTGTAACTTTATCCAATATCTAATGTTTTACTATGTAATGTTGGAGCTTTTCTGCCCAGGCCTCTACTGAAAATGGGCTCTGGAGCCCAGTGGACCCCCCTGATCACCAAACTGAAATAAATAAATAAATAAATAAATAAATAAATAAATAAATAAATAAATAAATAAATAAGTCACTTATAACATGCTTCTCTTCACAACAGTGATATTATCATGTTAGGCAGACCCAATGATAATTTTATATTGAACAAATAATTCTGTAATATGTGATATTAATTGTTGTAATTATGCAAACAAGTATTGTGTATAGTGCAAGATTTATTATGTACATTGTATTATGTTTTACCCCATCAAATGTATATATATTTCCCCTGTACTTGTTACTTTTCTCATGTTGATCCCCATGTAATGTCTATGTTTATCCTCATTCTCTGTTAATTATGTATGTGGAGCTTTTCTCCCCAGGACTCCATTGAAAACGGGTTCTTTAGCCCAATGGACTATCCTGGTTAAACAAATGCAAATAAATAAATAAATAAAATAAATAAATTAATATTTCAGTAACCATAGTAAATACACCCCAACTATCAGTGTGACTTTTGTATGTGCAGATGTGACCTTCCATTTGTTGTAAAGCAGTTTTGTAGATGTTACTCCATTTTTTTAGATATTTGCATAAGTATATGCATGTATATTTACAAATTTATGGACAAACATATGTAAATACCAACAAAGCAGTGCTAATTAATCAGTGCAAAGGTTTTGCAGCATTGTGCGTGCTTTCATTTGATACCACGGATAAACACATAAACACATTCTGGTTTAAAGCAGCAAAACAGAAAACCCAGTTGAAAAAGATGCAGGAAAAAGTGCACCAGATAAATGTCATGACATGTTCTATACTAATAATAGAGATAACCATTTTTACAACATGGGTTTTAACGAGACTCAGGTGCTTAATAGTCTTAGAAATGACAGAGAAATTGTCATAAAACCTACTGACAAGGGGCACTCCATAGTTGTTATGGATAGAATGTACTATTATACATCAATGCATGACTTACTGAATGATATGGAGACATATAAGAGTATAAATAAGCAAACTGTTAACTTGATGATAGAAAGTTATAACAGACAGATTAATAATTGTTTCCTAGAAAATGTTATATCTAAAGATTTATGTAAATACATCTCTGTTGAAATTCCTGTAGTTCCAACTTTTATGGCCTATCGAAAATCCATAAAAATGAGTCGTTCCACCCTTTTAGGCCTATAATATCAAGGGCTGGATGGATTACTGAACTGGCATCTATTTATGTAGAAAAGCAATTAAAACAGCTTATAGTTAACTATGAGTATATATTAAGAGACTCAGAACACTTTCTTACGGATTTATACACCTTCTTGCAAGAATATAGATACAATGGCAATGAATTGTCAGTTACACTGGATGTAACCTTTCTTTTTGTGAGCATTCCTAATGCAGAAGGGATATCCCTTCTGAAAGAATTTCTCACTACGGATAATAGATTTACAATAGACAGAATTGATTTAATATGTTTCTTTTTTGAGCTTATATTAGAATTTAATATCTTTACCTTTGATGAGAAATATTTTTGCAAGTATTAGGTGTAGCCATGGGCACCCCCACAGCCAATAGATATGCGAACCTGGTTATGGCTCAGTGGGAGCAGAATTTCCTGCTGAATGATAATATTTTCAGGACTGATATTTTATTTTTTCGACGCTTTGTAGATGACTTGTTTATTTTATGGGGAGGAAGTGAAAGCAGGCTATATAAGTTCCTAGGATATTTGAATAGTAGTTCCAGTTTTCTGAAATTCACCATGAATACTTCACAAACTCATATTGATTTTTTGGACATCAGGGTTCTAAAGGATGACACAACCATTAAGATATGCACTAAGCTATATAGGAAGGACTGCTATAGGAACAGCTTCGTACATAGGACGAGTATGCACTCATCTCATATTTTTAAAAATGTTATAAACAATCAAGCTATACATACTTCCAGGCTACATGTGAGAGATCAGAACTTCGAATGTAGTTTGAACTTGTTAGAAAATGACTTCCATAGAAGGAGTTATCGGCAGAAAGAGATTGTTAAAGCATCTGAGTTAGCTGTAACCCAACAAAATAGTATAGGCAAACCATATTTTTCAAGTCCATCCAGTAAGGAGAATGTCTCTAATAGAAGGGAATACAGTAAATTTAATTTAAATTTCTGTATGACACATTCAACTGACACTAAATTGATTCAAAATATACTAGACCGTAATTGGCACATTGTAGCCACCGATAATCAAGTAAGAGAGACAGTAGGAGATAAACCTAGGTTTATATATAAAAATAAGAAATCTCTCAAACAAATGCTCTGCTGCACAGACAAATATGTGGACAAACCTATGCTTGATTTAGGGACAAGAAGATGTAATACTTGTTCCTTTTGTTGGTTTATGAGGCTGGTAATAACTTTGTCCATCCTATAACACATAGATTGTATAAGTTTAAGGTGATAGCGAATTGTGAGAGTAAGAATGTGATTTATTTAGCTTCCTGCATGTGCTGTGACTCATTTTATGTTGGCAAGACCAACAGACGGCTTAGAGAAAGGATTAGAAATCACTACTATTGTTTTAGAAAAAGACTGGAACATAGTGCTATAGCTAAGCATATGATGCTTAAGGGTGATAGTCATTATTTTAACTTCTTGGCTATTGATACAATAATGGAGACCCATAGACTTGGAGGCATAACCAATAACACAGAGCAAAAAGAATTGAGATGGATTATGTCATTAGCAGCACACAAACCACCAAGGCTTAATGACTATATATCCTTGAAACCTGTCCTTAAAGGCAGGAAGCTCAGGAAGAGAATTACCTGAGTTTTTATCTAACACTACAATTAGCTTTTATTTTATTTTTATTCATCACTATAATTATTATTATATATATTTTTATATTTTTTACATCAGGCATATATTTCAATGTATTTGTATGGCCATTTAATGCTTTGGTATGTGAAGTTAATTATTTTCAAATGAATTTTTATATGTAATTAATATTTTTATATGCCTTTAAGCTAGTCTTGCTTAAATAGGTTCATAGGGTCACAGGTAGGTACTAGGCTATTGGCCCAAGGGCCTACGTAAGCCTAGCCAACAAGGTTCCCTGGCTTACACCACCCAAGAAAGTTATTTTCCTGTGCCACTGTCGAGCAGAGATACAGAAGTGATCCCCGGGGTGTATTTCCTATTTCCCATCCACTCATCAAGATTTTTCTTGAAGAGTGCTAATGAAGAACTTTGCTTGACATAGATGGATAGCCTGTTCCAGAGTATGGGAAGTCTCTGGGACAGGAATCTGTCCCTCCAGCATGTCCTGTTTATTGTGGTGACAAGGTTTAGGTCCCTAGAGTGTGTAGCTCGGAGGGATTGGGATTTCTTTAGGTGTTGCATGTCCAACAGCTCTGGGTTTGACATAGCTTTATATGTTAGGCAGAGACCACCTCAGAGTAGGCGATATGCTACGGAGTAAAGCTGGAGTTTCTTGAGGCAGTCGGTGTAGGGCATTTGTTTGAGGCCAGTAATCCTCTTTGTGAGGTACTTCTGTGGCCTTTCCAGCTGCTGCAGATGTCTTGTGAGGTACATTCCAAAAGGGGTGTTGTACTCTATAATGGGTCTAATGAGTGTTGAGTAGAGGGGAACAATGACCTCTTTTTTCCTGGATGAGAACCCTTTTATGATGAGGTGTGTCACATAGAAGGACTTCTTGACTACTGTGATGATGTGACTATCAAAGGAGAGACTACTGTCCACCTAAATCCCAAGGGCTCTTATCACACATCCGGTGTTAAGTAGATTTCTGCCTATGTGGTAGTTCATGGGTACAGAGTTTTTACCAAAGGGGATGACACTGCACTTTTTGGCATTGAGGTTGAGGCCATGGCTCTGACACCAGGCATCTGTCTCAGTGAGGCCCTTCTGTAGGATGTCCACATCATTTGGGGACTTGACTATGGCTCTTAGTTTGCAGTTATCTGTGAACTTCATTAGCCAGAGGCCTTCTGTGTTAGCCTGTACTTCAGAGAAGTAGATACCAAACAGGGGAGTTCCCAGGACTGAACCCTGTGGTACTCCACTTGTCACTGGTCTGAGGTCAGATTTGGAGTCTGCAACTTTTACAGTGTGGGTTCTGTCAGTGAGCCAGTTGGCAGCCCATCTTGTGACGTAGGGATTTATACCTAGTTTAGTGAGTTTAGCTATAATTCCAGAATGGGGGATGGTGTCAAAAGCCTTGGCGAGGTCAAGATAGGCTGTGTAAACCACCTTACCCTCATCTATGGCTTTGGTGACTGCCTCAAATAAGTCGATCAGGTTCAGGAGGCACGATCTGCCTTTCACAAACCCGAACTGGGTGGGATCCAGAGGTTGGAGGTTACCAATGTCTTTGTTTATGAGTTCCATGATGATACGTTCCATGGCCTTGCAGACCAGGCTCGTCAGGCAAATAGGGCGATAGTTCCCGGGATCAGTGGTGGCTCCTCCTTTGTGGAGTGGGATAACTGTTGCTGTGCGCCATTCAGTGGGCACAAAGTGTGATGGGGGCTATTACTGAACATGGTGCTTAGGTGGGGAGACAGTTCGTTCTGAAGTTCGTGTAAAACGCAGCCTGGGATGTTGTCCGGTCCCATGGATGCTGTGTTTTTGGCTTTAGAGAGTGCAGCTTTTACCTGCATAGTTGTGTTTACAGGGACTCTGCATTCTTCCTGTATAGATATGGGCACTTTAGGGGGTTGGGGGGGTGAAGTTAGCACTGAACCTATCTGCCAGGATGTTGGCAATATCAGTTGGTTCTGTAATTTTCGTGCCATTGTGCTGTAACTCAGAGCAGATCTGGGTGTTGCCATAAAGATTCTTGACATAGCTATAGAATGCTTTGTGGTTGTCCTTAGAATTTGTGGTGATTTTGTTTTCGTAGCTAGCCTTTTGATCTTATAAGGGATCTCAGCTTCTTACTGAGGCTGGCCAGGGAGCTCCTCCACTCATGGGATTTTACTTTCTTTTGCAACAGTTTCTTCCTTCTGTTGTACAGTTTGTACACACACACACACACACACACACACACACACACACACACACACACACACACACACACACACACGCACATACACACACATACACCTGGGAAAGGCTGACACAGGTTTACTAACTATGCCCCTTCTGCCCAGATTATAAGTTAGTTATCACTGCCACCAGCCAACTCTTTGTCAGCTACTTTAAGGCCCTTAACAGAGCGTTTCCAATCTTACTGTGTAATGTTACTATCAATTCAAATGGTAGTTTGACCAAGAGCAAGGCTATTAGGAGTGGCCAACAGTGTCACCAAATAAATATGCAAGCACTCTTAGAACATAACTATGTCTCTACACAGATCAGCTACAATGAAAAGTTTAAATATATTTAATAATAAATAATAAAAGAACAAGAAAATAGTATATACAGTTGCATCAGAGTTCAGAATTGCAGGAAATATTTAAACAACATTGCAGGACAGCTGCAGACAAATAAATAAAAACATCTAAGCTAAGCTTTGATTTATTATTGACTATATAAAAAAGAATTATACTGTATCCTAGTACACTTACTTCAGAGCAAGCAAGGCAGATGTGGTGAGTGGAACTTGATGTTGTCAAGTTGAAGACAACTACAAAATACTGTCCCTCACTAAGAGAATTCCCAAATTAATATCTCAAATACTACTGCTGTGATAGCTTGCAGAATAACATAATTTCTTGTCATCTGACTCTATCCCAGGTGAAAAACAACCATTGATGCAGCTGGTAGCATTTAGCATCTACCTGTGAAAATACATACACAAGGGCTTTTTCTCAAATCTTGGTACTTGCTGAAAGTCATAAAACAATAAAACACTTGCAAGACAATGCAGAAAGTTCCCTAGTTTTAGACACTGTGTTTCCTTGCTTGCATATAGTAATTTAATTTCAGCTGTTTTTCTGAAGTTAACCTCTTGTGTTCCGGTTTCCCCTATTAAAATATATACATTTAAACAGTTACAATAGTGTATATACATTTCTGCTCTTTTTCAGTAGGGTTCACTGTGGATGCATCTTTAAGCTCAATACTTTACAAACCCTTTTCAACACACATGTCTATACAAACCTAGTTTAATATACACATAATATACAATTCTAATAAGGTTGTAACACAAACATATTACATGAAGCATGTTGACATTCACAAATGATACATAACCATTTACAAAATTCCAGAGAGCTGGGCTGGCAGTATCTCCTTTTGTGACAGCATATTTTATTACTAAACAAGTATAAATATCTGAAGATTGGTAGCAGGCAAACATCCCTTATCAGTAACAACTTTTGTAGAATTAAGCAAGCTTTCATTTGATACCATGAAGAACCATATATAATGTATCTTGGTCAAGTTATTATCAGAAATATTAATATGACACATATTCATGATTGGTTATACAAACACTGTCTTAATTACTGACCATGTATGTGAGTTATCATTTTTTCCTAACCTGTCTGCTGAGTTTGCCTGTGAAATGCTGTTCCGTAATGCCACAGAGTGGGCAGTGCTAGATATATTTGCATAAATATGAATATTATGCATAGCTGCATATTTTATTGCTAAAGAAATAGAAATATTTACAAGGCAGCAATAGGTAAACATCTGTTATGACTGAGAATTGTATCAGTATTGTGCAAGCTTTTAATTAATTCCATAAAGTAGTATCAACCCTGTTATGTGCAAGCCACCCTATTGAAATGTTATCACTCAAAATGCTGAGTGCTAAAATGTTGAAAAAAAAAGAACAAAAAACACAAAGAACAGCGAATCCCGAAAATTGCTCTTCTCCTTAAAACTTTTTTTTTGCAGGGGAGGCAAGCTCCTCTTCACTATCTCAAAATACTGAAATCTTGAATTTAAGCATCCCAAGGCTAAAATATTGAAAGACCAGTTGCTCGAAAGTCCACATAACCGAATCTGTAAAAGTCAAATCAGCAGTTGTGGTAGTATGCTGGCGATTCAGGTAAGTGTTTATATTTTAAGGGTTTTGGATAGGGATTTTAGTGTATGTTAGTGTGTTGGGAAGTTGTAGGTGTAGGTTACAGTATGTAGGTAGGAATCTGAATGTGTAAGTGTTGAGAATGGTGATGTTTGTATGTATGTGATGTGCGTTTGTGCGAGGGGAACATAGAGTGTGTAGTGGTGGGTTTAGTGTCTTGGTCTTTTTAGTGCGACCTCGGAGTTAGTATATATAAGTAGCGGGGGTGTGGGGGGGTGCGGCCTTATATGTAGGGTAGGTTTGTTTATCTGTCTTGTATTTGTGCGTGTTTTGTTTGTTTCTTGTAGTGTGGGGAGGAAGGTGCATGTGTGGTTGTTTGTGTGGTGGAGGGTGTATTTAAAAGTTGCGATTTTGAATTTCACACTTTTGGGGTTTTGGTATTTTGAATTTTTGGCTTTATAGTCTCAAGATACTGAAATTCGAGATTTCAGTATTTTGAGATTATAAAGTGAATCCATATACTAGATATAGATATATAGATATACACACACTCACACACACACACACACACACACACACACACACACACACACACACACACACACACACACACACACACACACCATTATTATGTCAATGCAGCTGGATGTATGTATGCATGTATACACATACAGAGATACCATTATTAATTCACTGAATAGTATAACCACTATAATAGCCTTAAAATAATCCAGAGCATCAAATCTGACTTTAGAAATTACATTTTAAAAATCCAGTTTTCCAAAGCTCAGCAGAGGTTTGGATTTGTTTCTCCTTTACATGATGTGTATAAAATATGTGTATATAAGACAATTAGTACATTGCTGGAATAATGTAAGTGGATGTGCTACACAAATAAATGCACATACACATAAGCATACCTCATTACATCACTGTTGTATCTCATTTCCTTCTGAAGCAACTGTGAAGTCACATACCCACACACATACATATACCACCAACAGACATGCATATACCCTCCACACATACCCTCACACACAAATGTACACACACACGTATGTACATACACGTTTGCACACACACTCACACACCCACAGACCCTCACTCATATGTGCCGAAAATCAAATATCTGCCATTATTTGCACACTGCAAGTCCTCAGTGATTTGCAAGAAAAGCACAGCTTTTACTAGGAAAAAAAATCAAAAATGTACAGCAAAATAAAAGACATTTGGAGGTAGCACTTTCCCGTCATTTCTGCAGCAGCTTTTGAATGCCTGCACTTTTTTTTTTTCTTTTTAAATACAGCAGCAACAAACATTTTCTACAAGATTCCTATAAATAAAACAGGAACCTCACAACTCCAATCAAAATGAATGGGGTGTTTTTGAGATGGAAAAGCTATTGGCTAGTGAAACAATGATGTCAAGCATCTGTACTTCTCAAACATCTCTTCATGGCCACGAAAGATTTACTAAACAATGAACGACTGCTGTTAAGGAAAGTAAGAAAAACAAACTTTTTTTTTTAATGTTGCCATTAAGTCACACAGTGTATGCTAACTTCATTCTGATGCTGCCATCCTCATTGTGATCTACAGTAGATGCCCCGTGTGCACTTCTTGTTATGACAAGGGAGCCATTTTTTATTTCTTTAAAAAAACAGCGGCAACACTATTATGTTAAGGTGTTATATTAGAAATGCACACACATGGAATTCCATGACCACGTTTCTGCATCTCTAATAATTTCAGAAAAGAAGATGTTAACTGGTAGATTGAGAAGCACTCAGTACCACTATGTGCATGATAGGCATAGCATATTCTTTAGAATGGCACTGTATGCACCATTCCAAGACATATACAGATTGCACTATAGGTGGAAATCAGTTAGAGGTGCACTGGCCATATGGTTGGCCCCTGGGTCTTCCTTCCATCCTAGTACTATTGCATATTTGTTGACAGGGAAGTCTCAGTTGGAAACACTCATAGCATAGCCAGTGTGGAAAAGCACATATGGCAATGATATAAGGCTGTAGCACTGCATGTGTTGTTTTGCAGATGTTGCACTAAGAGAGGAGAAGCAGCTGCAGTTAACCAGTGATGGGAGTGGCTGCAATGAAGAAATGCTGACTGTTGTGTTCAGTGCTGGTTTCTAAGGTGGAACCACTTATATACTGATCTTGTTGCTTACCAGTATATTTTGCATGCCCACATCTTATCCTTTACAGTTACCATCACTGCTAGTAGCATGATGAGTAGGTAGAGATGCACAACATTTTTTTTATTATGCATGATATTTTGATATATTACCCATAGCAGGTGATGCTATGAATGTTGGGCACATACTGCTTGCATCATAACAGGGGTGTTTTGTAAGGCTGGAGAAATAGCTATTTCCCTGGCCACAAGGTATTTGTGTGAAAGAAGTTTTGCTAGAAACCACCTTGCTACTGTAGTCAATGTCCCGGGATTTCTGGACAGGGAGAATGATGGCTTTTGTAATACTAGCCTGGTAGTTTACTACATTCTACTCCCAAGTGTTTGCAATACCAGCAGACACCTTTATATCCAGCCAGAGTATAAGGATTTTTGTGACTGAATGAAGAGGCACATGTGGCAGGAAGAGAATTGTCAGATTGAGATGGACCTTCAAAAGTATCTTGCTCCCAGCAGGAGCAGAAAATGAGGGTGATGCATCAACTCTGTCTGCATCAACTCCCTTACCTTGCATCTCTTCTGTTTGAGTTCAGTATGATACTCCATTTTTTTCCATGTATATCCCTAGCATATGTTCCATACTGCCATCCCTCCCTACATTATCACCCCACTGCTGATTTTCCCAATTTCTTGCTTCTACAAAAAAATGAAAAAGGTACTCGGTTACCAAAATGTGTTATGAGCCACATTCATCACTGTGTACTGTTTCCCTCAGTTCCCCTTCCCCATGAATGTTTCTCTTCGATCTTTCACTGTCCCCGTCTTGATTTGGTCCTGCCATATCTACCATCACTTTGGATTATCTTACTAGTTTCCCTTTTCCATCTGTTACTGTAACTTCTAGCTAACCTCTTGCATGTTGCATGTGTCATAGCTATAATTTGCCAGACTGCACGTGTTTCCAGACCTATGCATATTTTCTAACATTCATTTATTTGCTGACATTTTATTACCAGGAAAGTCCGACTAGTAGAAAAATGTTTTCAGCCGAGGCCTGGGGAGAGAAGCTCCAAATTCATACATTTTAAAAACAATACGTTTACAATCTTCAAAAATAAAACAAAAATATCTGCAGTTTAAATATAGGCATATCTATCTATCTATCTATCTATCTATCTATCTATCTATCTATCTATATATATATATTTAGGGGTCTACTTGATATGGCCAACATTTCAGAATGTCGAAAACCATATGGCCAAGCCGATACCATATGATCGACATTCGAAATGTCGACCATACAAAAAAAAAAAAAAAAGCAGAGCAAAATCTTACCTTCATGCTGCAAACAGGGGGCTAAGCCCCCCTGCATCCCCCGTGGGGGACTCTGCCCCACACCCCCCCAGAACTTAAATATACTAACTCTGAGATCGCACTACAGTGCGGAAGATGGACATCTTTCCATTCCGCACTGTTTGCAGATGCCGGTTCTGCATGGTCGACATTTTGAATATCGATCATATGGTCTCGGTCATATGATCTTCAACATTCTGAAATGCCGACCATGTAAAGGAGACCCATATATATATATATATATATATATATATATGAGAGAGAGAGAGAGAGAGAGAGAGATGCAAACTAGGTACTCATTGATGCCACCAAACCATGATCTGTGTGCTTTTTATGTTAGGGTATAGTATCTGGTGTGTTGACTTTATCAGCTGTACCCTCTGTGGGCTCCCCTTGTATGCCACTGAAAATTATAGTAGCCAGCACATGTTCCCATGCCTGCATATGGCAGTGGTAATATGGAAACCAGCTGGCAATGGTAATGTGGAAATACCATGTACTGTAGCAGAGCCATTAACATGAATACATAATGCCCTCCATAGATTACATGGGAATGCCACATAAAGATGTCTGGTACTTTTTCACACAGTGTGGTGTTACCTGCTTTGATGCCTGTGATACTGTCTTATTCCAGATGTACAGCAGTTTGCTGCTGGTTGACCTGTATGACAGCATTTGCACCATTTCTACACATAGCACATGTTATTATGTGAGATGCCATGGAGCATTACTATGTAGCTGCACATACATGATATTATGTATGTGGGATACCACACAGCAATACTATACACTTATGCATAAACATGCTATTATATGGGATACCATACAATATTGCTATGCACTTGAATATACACATATTATTATATGGGATACCATACACATTACTGTATACCTGCACATGACACGCTTATTACGTGGGATACCATACAGCATTATGCTGCACCTGCACATACACATGTTATCATGTGTGATACCATAAAGCATTACCATACTCCTGCACATATATGTTATTATGTGGGAAACAATGCAGCATTACTATGCACCTGCACATACATGTTAGTATGTATGTGGGATACCACACAGTATTATTATACACCTGCACATAAACACGTAGTGAGATACCATACAGCAGTACTATGTACATGGATAATGAGCACATTATTATGTGGGAAACCATGCAGCATTCACCTGCACCAGAGCTCTCACTCATGCCTATTTTTGAAGTAATGTTCCCATTTTAATGCGTGATTTACCTCTACACAGAATATCACCATTTTTGGAGGCATGTCCCTATGTTCATTTTTTTTTTTTTTAGGAAGAAACATCTTTATTAAATTTTCACTTATGACATAAGCTATCATACATTTATACAAATGAAAACCACCATATTAATATATTTTCTGTTGCAAATGTTATACATCACTTATAATCTATCCAGTAATTTTCAGTCAAACATTACAAAGCTCATTCAGTTCTGGGCTTCCCTTAAACTTAATTTCTCCTTCAAAACATTATTTTGCATGTATTGTTCCTACAATACCCATTTTTTAATGTAATTTGCTCTTACCCTTTTATAAAAATCCCACTTCCCGTTGTTTAATCTCTGTTACTATATTCACTGCTTCTAATACAGTTGGTTTAGACTTTGATTTGTATTTTGTAATAACTGCTGTTTTGGCAGCCACTGGAATTGAACTCATCAAGACTTTGCTATGTCTAGGCAATGCTGATCCTATATTGTAGCTCATAAAATAATTTCCTTAGTTACACCAATTTGCTCACCTAGTATTTCTGTTAGAGTCATCTGTAGAGAATTTTTAAATTCTGCCAACCCATTACACTCCCAGAAATATGTTCCCAATTATCTCTTTCTTCACCATAACACATCCAACATTTGCAATCTACCTGAAGAAAAATTATTTGGAATCTGCTTGGGGGTATAAAAATACCTCTGCAAACACTTCCAAGGAAAGATCCTAAAGCATGTCCCTATTTTTAAGCTTGATTTATGCCTCCATATAATTTTTTGAATCCCCTATTGTCACCTAATTTTTGAAGCTGTCTGGTACCACACCACATGACCAACATATGGGTATCAGCAATCATTCAAAAAAGAGGCTATACATCCTGCATATCGCTTTTTCTGAAGCAGAAATAAATTACCTCGTATGATGGAATTTTAGAATACAGTTCATTAAAGTCTACAAGTTTTATACTGTCTCTTTGATAATGTGCTTATATTTTTCCATCATTTTTGTCACTCTCTATTTTTTTTAATTTGTTTCTGAATACTATCCTTCATCAAAAACCAAAAATTGAGGTCCACGAACTTCCAGCAAGCATGAAGTCTTTAATATAAAATTCTGTACTAAGAATAAAAACAGTTCAACAGTGCAGAAATTCAGGATAACAAGCAGAAAACATCAAGATAAGCACTTTTGTCTTGTGACTATCAAGACTTCTTCAGATAATTAAAACATCAATCGCACCAATTTTAAACCTCCCTCCCTGTCTGATAGTATTTCATAATTGGCTAGTCATAAATAGTGTTATGGGTCACATCCATCTTTAAAAACAATCCCTCCTCCAAAATGATCACAAAAACACTATGTCAGAATGCACTAATGCATTCCTTAGTGGTATTTACTAGGAAAAAAATAATATATATATATATATATATATATATATATATATATATATATATATATTCACTTTAGAAACTCGAAATACTGAAATACCGAAATTCAGTATTCTGAGCCCATAAAGTGGAATCCTGAAAAGAGCGAAACCTCAGAAGCGCAAAATTCAAAACTTCGAATACCGGAGGTTTTGAATTTCACGATTCTGAGGTTTCGCTGTGGTTATGGATTCAGGTAAGTCTGTATGTGTTAAGGGTTTTGGATATGGGCTGTGGTGTGTGTTAGCGTATTTTGTTGCTGTGATGTGTGTGTGTGAGGAGAATGTAGCTTATGTGGTGGTGTTTTGTGTGTGTTTGTATGTAGTGGGACCTCGGAGTTAGAATATTTAAGTAGGGGGTGTGGGGGGTTCAGGGGGCTTGTCCCCCTGCTTTTATGTAGTAGAGAGCTTGTGTTTGTGTGTGGGGAGGAAGGTGTGTGTGTGTGTGTGTGTGTGTGTGTGTGTGTGTGTGTGTGTGTGTGTGAGTGTGTGTGGAGTAGAAGGCAAAATTCAAAGTCTCTGGTGTGCGAGATTTTGAATTTTGCACTTCTGAGTTTTAGTTGTTTTAAGGTTTCAAATTTATAGCCTTGAAATACTGAATTTCGACATTTCAGTATTTCGAGGCTATAAAGTGAATCTATATATATATATATATATATATATATATATATATATATATATATATATATATATATATATAAATTCTGCCTCGTCATGTAACAATATTTTTTTTGTCCATCCTATCTTTCTAAAGACTTTAACCATAACATACTAGAGATAGATACATATTCATTCAACCCCGGATAGCTGGTTGCATTTAGCTATAGCTGCCAATAAATGTCTTTCTTCTCTAATAAATAGGGCCAGAGTCCACCTCTTTCTTGCCTTTTGACTTGTTCCAAAATAGTAAACTTGAACCAGTGTTTATTGTTTCCAGCAATATGCTTATACAGTGCATCATTAATATTATTTTTCTTGATATCATAGCAGTGTTTGTATATACGCTCCTTAATTGACCTTTCAGTCTTTCCTATGTAAAATGCTATACATGCCTGACATAAAGCAATATATACTACTCCCCTCGAGCTACAATCATACCTGTCTTTCATTCTTATTTTCTGACCATCAATATCAATGGTATTCCCTAACAAGAGAGATTTACAGTAATTACAGTGTCCACATAGCCTACAAAAATTATTATTTTTTTTCTTTAATAGGTCTTTCAAAACTGTTCTTCAAAGTTAGTCCTTTCCTGTATATAATATGAGGACATGCATCCAGTTTCACCCATAAATTACTTTCTTTCATTAAAAATGACCATTTTTTCATCCATATAGTTTTTATACTCCCACTCTCGAAGTTGTCAGTACTATCCTTTATTCTTACTGGAAGTGGGAAGTGTTATGAGCTATTTTGTATTTAAATGTTATGCTAGTTAGATGTCTAGATTTTTATAGGTTCATAGGTGTGTACTAGACTAATTAACACGAGGGCCTTTTTAAGCCTAGCCATGTATCCCAAATCTCTGACAAGTTTTGGTACCCTTGATAAGTGTAAGCAAGAGCTTGGGAGATGAAACTTTTACATGCTGCCTGTGTCCATTAGAGACATAGGTGCCAAAACAGGGATACATTTCTTGTTTCCCATCCAACTGCTCAAGTTACACTTGAATTACATTAGGGAGGAACTCTGCTTCACATGGATGGGGAGCCTGTTCCATTGAAGGGGTAGTCTCTGGGATATATACCTGTCTCTCTAGCAGGTCCTATTTATATCACAAGTAAAGGTTACGTGTTTAGAATGGGTAATTCTGGTGCTGTTTGTTTTGCAAAAATGTAGGAAGTCCATCAGAGTGGAGTCTGACAATACCTTATATGCTAAGCATATATCTCCCCTCAACAGCCTGTAGGAGATAGAATACAGGTGATCTGCACAGGACATGCATAGGAAATGTTACTTATACCCTATATTCTTTTAGTTAGGAACATCTGTGGATGATCCAATTGTTAGCTGGGCCTAGTTAGGTACATAACAAAGGGGGCATTACAATGAATGATAGGTCTGATGAATGCTGAATACAGTGGAACAATGGCCTACTTGGTCCTCCATGATATACCTTTGTTTATAAGTTGCACAGCTTAGAATGATTTCCTCAGTAATGCAGACGTGATGGTAAAAGGCTACATTAGTATATATGTGTGTCCCCAAGTCCCCTGACTACATGGTCATCTCTTAGGGTGTGTTGTCAATATGATAGTTACAAGGGGTGGATGACTTCTTATAGGATTCAGTTGTGCATTCCTTGGCATTTAATTTTAGTCCATAGCTTTGGCACAAGTTATTTGTCTGTGGGGAATTCTATGACTGCTCCAAATTTGCAATTGTCTTGCAAATATGGTCAGCCAGAGGCCATTGAAACTGGCCTTGATTTCAGTGAAGTAAATTCCAAAAAGGTACATTCCCAGAAAAAATCCCTAAGGGAGTCCACTTGTGACTCCCAGTTTCTAACTTCCTGGGTCCTGTCAGTGAGCCAACTGACTATCCACCGAGTGACATAAGGGCTTTATACCTAACCTTTTGGGTTTATCGGCAATGCCCAAGTGGGGTATTGGGTCAAATGCTTTGGCCACAAGGTAGGCAGTGTGAACCATTTTTACTTCATCCATCGCTTTGGTGACCTTCTCAAAGAAGCCCACCAGGTTAAGTAGGAATGACCTGCCCTTGAAACCAAACTGAGTTGGGTCCAGTGTTTGAAGATTTCCTATATCATTATTGATCGTTTTCATGATGACTCTTTCCATGGCTTTGCATGTGAGACTAGTGATACTTATGGGTCTGTACTTTCTAGGATCTGTAGATGGTCCACATTTTGCATAGGGCTGACTGTTGTTGTTCTCCATTCATGAGGCATGAACTCTGCTTGGAGGCTGCAGTTAAATATTAATTATACAGGGCCTGATAGGCCATGTTTCATGCTATTTAAAAGGCATCATGAGATATTGACTGTGCCCATCAATGCAATATTCTTGGCCTTAGAGAGAGGATGGAGAATATGTTCCTTAGTGATAGTACAGAGCATTATATTTGATGATATTTCCTGATGGGAGGTTGAGAGGGAGAGAGGGGCAAAGGTAGAGCTAGATTTGTCTGCCAGTAGGTTTGCGATAACTTCTGAATCACTATAGGCGATTCCATTAACAATGAGGTCTGCCTTTTAGTTTAGGTTGTGG